>NW_024108853.1:809765-833361 GCF_013358895.1 Oreochromis aureus
TGTGTAATTTTTCCCACCAAAAATGGTGCACCAAGTGCAGGCTTTTACACATGCAGCACAGAGAGAGACAGGATTTTTGCAGTCTATTTCTCATAGTGAGGACTCCCCTCAAACAAACAGCCATAAATGCCTAACCGTAGGGGCTAAAACAGTCATTCTGAGACCGTTTTGTTCAGAAGACATGGGGGAATCTTGAAATGTTGACCATTTAAAATACAAATATGAAATATTAGAGATATATGACATAGATGATTGGTGGGCTTAGAAGCAATGAAGGTCCCAATATGCAAATTTAAATGTGCCAGGACCCAGATATGATTGGCTGGCTGGGAAGCCATGAAGGTCCCAATATGCAAATTTGAATGTGCCAGGACTCAGATATGATTGGCTGGCTGGGAAGCCATGAATGCCCCAATATGCAAATTTGAATGTGCCAGGCCTCAGATATGATTGGCTGGCTGGGAAGCCGTCCAGGTCCTGATAGGTAAATTTGAATATTACACTCCTTACAGAGGACTGACTCCCTGGGGACCTGGCAGAAATATATAGAAATACAATGATTACCCAGAAATACTGCATTTAGTAGAAATACTATGTTTTAGCACAAATACTATAAAATGGCAGAAATACTATAATTAAGCAGAAATATTATATTAAGTACAAATCCTATAAAATAGCAGAAATAGTATGATTTAGCAGAAATGCTGTATTTAGCACAAATACTGAAAAGCAGCACAAATGCTATGACTTAGCACAATAGTAATAACTTAAATAGAAAAATTGGAAAAGCAGAATGGACAGCTGAAAAAAGTCCCACAAGCACAGAGAGACACACACAGGATCAAATTCAGTCAACCAGTCTAAATATATTGAATTTAAATCATACAATAAGATGCTCCCATAAAAACTCTCTCGCCCTCTCTCTCTCTCTGTCTCTCACACACACACACACACACACACACACACACACAGGAGAGAAAATCAAGTTTCTAGGTCAGTCAAGCAGCCTGGGAGCTGCTAAATTTGAATCCACCAATCAGAGAGGCTGTGTACTTTTTCCCGCCAAAACTGGTGCACTAAGTGCAGGCCTTTACACATGCAGCACAGAGAGAGACAGGATTTTTGCAGTCTATTTCTCATAGTGAGAATTCCCCTCAAACAAACAGCCATAAATTTCTAACCGTAGGGACTAAAACAGTCATTCTTAGACCATTTTATTCAGAAGACATAGGGGAATCTTGAAATGCTGACCATTTAAAATAAAAATATGAAATATTAGAGATATATGACATAGATGATTGGTGGGCTTAGAAGCCATGAAGGTCCCAATATGCAAATTTAAATGTGCCAGGACTCAGATATGATTGGCTGGCTGGGAAGCCATGAAGGCAACAATATGCAAATTTAAATGTGCCAGGACTCAGATATGATTGGCTGGCTGGGAAGCCATGAAGGTCCCAATATGCAAATTTGAATGTGCCAGGACTCAGATATGATTGAAATATATACAAATAGTATGATTAAGCATAAATACTACATTTAGTAGAAATACTATGTTTTAGCACAAATACTATAAAATGGCAGAAATACTATAATTAAGCAGAAATACTATATTTGGCAGAAACACTATATTTAGTACAAATCTTATGAAATAGCAGAAATAGTATGATTTAGCAGAAATGCTGTATTTGGCACAAATCTCATAAAATAGCAGAAATAGTATGATTTAGCAGAAATGCTGTATTTAGCACAAATACTGAAAAGCAGCAGAAATGCTATGACTTAGCACAACAGTAATAACTTATAGAAAAATTGGAAAAGCAAAATGGACAGCTGAAAAAATGCTGAACATTCTAAGGGTCCCTCAAATGTAATTGTTAATTGAAAAAAAAAAATCAGCAAAAAAAAGTATAACAGTCACACAATCACAAATATGGGCACATATGCAAACACACATGCACACAGAGAGACACACAGGACCAAATTCAGTGAACCAGTCTAAATATATTGAATTTAAGTGATATAATAAGATGCTCCCATCAAAAGGCTCTCTCTCGCTCTCTCTCTCACACACAAACACACACACACACACACACACACACACACACACACACACACACACACACACACACACACACACACACACACACACACACACACACAGAGCGTAAAGGGAACAGTATTTGTGCCATGGAGTGTTAACAAGAATCTGAGGTCCATATTACAAAAGCTGCTAAAATCATAAAAGGTTGCAGAATTGTAATAAATGATGAATATGAATTAGTGGTCTGTGATAGTGTATTAATTTGTAGGAAAAAACAAATGTTGCCCTAGGTGTAATTGAACCCACGACCTTTGGGTTGCAGACCTGTGTCATTACCAACTGCGCCACTGGGAAAGAGAGCGAGAACCTGGAAAACAGGGTGATGAGCAGTCAGAATTAGATTGCGTGTGAGGCTTAAAACGCCGTTTTGCAGTTACAAAACGTCGTGTAACTCAAAAACTAGGTGGACTAGAAGCATAATTCTTGTACTGGGTGAATCAGCGTACTTTGGTGTACTTTGACTGTGATTTGCATTGCTCTTTGTACATCTGTCGCTGAGATATGACGAGAGAAGAAAGGGCAGACCTCAGATATGATTGGCTGGCTGGGAAGCCGTGCAGGCCCTGATATGTATTTGTATGTATGAGTCCTCACAGAGGATTAGCTGCCTGGGGACGTGGCAGAAATATATAGAAATAGTATGATTAAGCATAAATACTACATTTTTTAGAAAAACTATATTAAGCACAAATCCTATAAAAAGCAGAAATACTATATTAAGCAATATAAATATCCTCTAAAAATCCTATAAAAGCAGTAAAACTGTACTATGATTTGGTAGAAAAACCCTAATTAATCAAAAATACTATATTTGGCAGAAATAGCAGAAACACTATATTTAGCACAAATCTTATGAAATAGCAGACATAGTATGATTTTGCAGAAATGCTGTATTTAGCACAAATACTGAAAAGCAGCAGAAATGCTATGACTCAACACAATAGTAATAACTTAAATAGAAAAATTGGAAAAGCAAAATGGACAGCTGAAAAAATGCTGAACATTCTAAGGGTCCCTCAAATGTAGTTGTTGAATGAAAAAAAAATCAGCAAAAAAAAGTATAACAGTCACACAATCAAAAATATGTACACATATGGAAACACACATGCACAGAGAGACACACACAGGATCAAATTCAGTCAACCAGTCTAAATATATTGAATTTAAATCATACAATAAGATGCTCCCATAAAAACTCTCTCTCGCCCTCTTTCTCTCTCTCTCTGTCACACACACACACACACACACACACACACACACACACACACACACACACACACACACACAGGGAGAGAAAATCAAGTTTCCAGGTCAGTCAAGCAGCCTGGGAGCTGCTAAATTTGAATCCACCAATCAGAGAGGCTGTGTACTTTTTCCCGCCAAAACAGGTGCACCTGTTTTTACACAGACACAGCACAGAGACAGGATTTGTGCTGTCTATTTTTCATAGTCAGGATTCCCCTCAAACAAATGGCTATAATTTCCTAACCATAGGGGCAAGAATAGACCTCAGATATGATTGGCTGGCTGGGAAGCTGGCACAAATATATAGTAATAGTGTGATTAAGCATAAATACTACATTTAGCAGAAATACTGTATTAAGCACAAATCCTATAAAAAGCAGAAATACTATATTAAGCACAAATCCTATAAAAAGCAGAAATACTATATTAAGCAATATAAAAATCCTATAAAAATGGTATAAAAAGCAAAAATACTGTAATATGATTTGGTAGAAAAACTATAATTAATCAGAAATACTATATTTGGCAGAAATACTGTAATCAGCACATATACTGTAACATGACAGAAATTCCTCCACTTAGTAGTAATACTATAACATAACAGAAATGTTATGATGAGTTGAGCGGCTGGTACTCTGGTGCAGTCAGCACAATCTGGAGCTGAACACTCTTAAAACTGTAGAGATGACAGTGGACTTCAGGAGACATCCCTCAACTCTGCCCCCTCATCATATCAGACAGCCCTGTGTCGACTGTGGAGATCTTCAAGTTGCTGGGTACCACCATCTCCCAGGACCTGAAGTGGGAGACCAACATCAACTCCATCCTCAAAAGACCCAGCAGAGGATGTACTTCCTGAGACAACTGGGGAAGTACAGTCTTCCACAGGAGCTGCTGATCCAGTTCTACACTGCAGTCATTGAGTCTGTCCTGTGCTCCTCCATCACAGTCTGGTATGGTGCAGCCACTAAACAGGACAGGTGCAGACTGCAGCGGACTGTACGGGCAGCAGAAAGGATCATCGGCGCCCCCTGCCCTCCATCCAGGATCTGTACCTCTCAAGAACCAGGAAACGGGCAGGAAAATAATCACAGACCCCTCACACCCTGGACACAGACTTTTTGATCTGCTGCCCTCTGGCACACGGTACAGAAGCCTGCAGAGCAGGACCACCCGACACAGGAACAGTTTCTTTCCCTCGCCATCTCCCTTCTAAACAGTTGAACTGTCACACTGCTCCCACTGCCAGACTGCAACTGCACCTTATGTACATTCTGTAGTATTCATTCCACCTCATTTCATTTCTGTATTTTATGTATATACGTTTAGATTAGTTATTTGTAGTTGGGTTACACAGCTTTGTGTATGTATGTGTATGCATGTGTAATGTATATATAGATACGTGTGTGTGTGGGTGCGTGTGTGTGTGTGTGAGAGATTTACATTGCTGTGCTCGAGAGCCACCATCTACTGGAACCAAATTCCTTGTATTTGTCTGCACATATACTTGGCCAATAAACACGATTCGATGATTTGGCACAAAAACCATGATTTGGCAAAAATACTATAATTTAGCAGAAATACTATGATTGAGCAGAAGTACTAAGATGTAGTAAAAGTACTTTGATTTAAGAGAAATACAATTATGGAGGAGTAATACTTTAAAATGGGAGAAATATTGATACACACACACATTCACAGAGCCTAAAGGGAAGAGTATTTGTGCCATGGAGTGTTAAGAAGAATGTGAGGTCCATATTGGAAAAGCTGGTAAAAGTTTGCAGAATTGTAGTAAATGATCAATATGAATTAGTGGTCTGTGATAGTGTATTAATTTGTAGGGCAAAAAACAAGTTGTCCAAGGTGGAGTTGAACCCACGACCTTCGGGTTGCAGACCTGTGTCATTACCAGCTGCGCCACTGGGAAAGACAGTGAGCTCTTGGGAAACAGGGTGATGAGCAATCAGAATTAGATCGCGGTGAGAGTCAAAGAGCGCCGTTTTTTGGAGTTACAAAACGTCGTGTAACTCAAAAACTAGGTGGACTAGAAGCATAATTCTTGTACTGGGTGAATCAGCGGACTTTGGTGTACTTTGACTGCAATTTTCATTGCCCTTTGTACATCCGTCGCTGAGATATGACGAGAGAAGAAACTGCAGACCTCAGATATGATTGGCTGGCTGGGAAGCTGGCACAAATATATAGTAATAGTGTGATTAAGCAGAAATACTACATTTAGCAGAAATACTGTATTAAGCACAAATCCTATAAAAAGCAGAAATACTATATTAAGCACAAATCCTATAAAAAGCAGAAATAGTATATTAAGCAATATAAATATCCTATAAGAATGGTATAAAAGCAAAAATTCTGTAATATGATTTGGTAGAAAAACTATAATTAATCAGAAATACTATATTGGGCAGAAATACTATATTTAGCACAAATCTTATAAAATAGCAGAAATAGTATGATTCAGCACAATAGTAATAACTTAAACAGAAAAATTGGAAAAGCAAAATGGACAGCTGAAAAATGCTGAACATGCTAAGGGTCCTTCAAATGTACTTGCTAAATGAAAAAAAAACTCAGCAAAAAAAGTGTAACAGTCACACAATCACAAATATGGAAACATATGGAAACACACATGCACAGAGAGACACACACAGGATCAAATTCAGTCAACCAGTCTAAATATATTGAATTTAAATCATACAATAAGATGCTCCCATAAAAACTCTGTCTCGCCCTCTCTTTCTCTCTCTCTCACACACACACACACACACACACACACACACACACACACACACACACACACAAGATCCAATTCAGTCAACCAGTCTAAATATATTGAATTTGAATCTTACAATGAGATCATCCCATAAAATGGCTTCTCTCTCTCTCTCTCTCTCTCTCTCTCTCTCTCTCTCTCTCTCTCTCACACACACACACACACACACACACACACACACACACAGGGAGAGAGAAGTAAGTTTCTAGCTCAGTCAAGCAGCCTGGGAGCTGCTGAATTTGAATCCACCAATCAGAGAGCCTGTGCACTTTTTCCCGCCAAAACAGGTGCAGCCGTTTTACACACACAGAGCACAGAGACAGGATTTCTGCAGTGAATTTCTCATAGTGAGGATTCCTCTCAAACAAATGACCATAATTTCCTAACCGTAGGGGCTAGAACGGTCATTCTTACACCGTTTTGTTCAGAAGAGATGGGGAATCTTAAAGTGTTGACACTTTATCATTAAAATATGAATTATTGAAGATATTTGACTTCTAATGCACCATAACTGAGTAGAGGCAAGCGAAAACTGCCTTGGCTTGCCCTCAAACAACGCTTTCTAACTCTAAATCTATTTGGAGTATTGATATCATTCTTTCACCGTAAGAGACAGCAGGCTTTGGTGAACAATCATGGAAATTTTCAGGTCTCTGTTGATATCCATTAAAAAGATATGACGAGAGAAAAAGTGGATCATTTCCAGAGTTTGAAATCTGAAGAAATCTGAGCGAGGGACGAATTTCCTACCCTCAAACAAGTCTAACTCATTTCAGAATGGTAATAGGTGAGAAAGAAATTCTTGAATTGTGAGTGTCAGGAGTGTCTGAAGATATACTGGGACAAGCCTCATGTTTTAACTTCGCTTCGTTAAGGAGATATGACGATTCGAATATGCCTCTCATTACAGAAATCAAGCTGTGATTTTGAACAAGCTCTCCATTGACTTTCTATGGGGATTTTGAGACTTTGTGTTGGTCTGAGGAGATTTGCCAAAATTCTATAAATCTCACAACAATGATGGTGACATTTTCTGAAAGCCAGCAAAAATACCTACGTTTTGATGTATAATTTGTGGAAGTTGAGTGAAAATTGAGCAAGTAGCAAGAAGTTGTTCGGACATGAAGAGAAGACTGCAAAACCTTCAGTGGCACACTGGAAGCCAAGTGCATAGCAACCATAACAACGCGCATGTATTTTGTGAAAAATCACAATTTTGCAACTCAAAACTTTAAGAGGCATAAAAGTAAAACGGTAAAAGATTTGAAAAAGCTGATTTATTCCTGAATAGCCCAATAATTTGAGAACATTTTAAAGTTTGAATGGTTGTTCTACGTGAAAGTAGGAAAAAGTAGTTAAGTTTCAAAAACAAGCAAGTTTTAGCAGAATTGCGGAAGTTTCCCATTCATTTCAATGGGACAAATTAAAGGAAAAAAACGTAATATTTTAAAAAGTATAACAGTATAAAATACCAAAAGATATAGCCATCATTAGCAGAAATAGCAGAATAGTTTAAAATTTGAATGGTGAAAATCGGCTGAAAATTGTGGAAGTAGATCCACGGCGAAAAGTGTACGGAAGTCCTAAGAATAATAATAACTAGAAAAATTTGCATTTCCTGCGAAAATGCAGTGTGGATGCTTTAAAGCTGAAGCTGTCTGCTGAAACTAGCTGAAAAAGCTGAAAAGTTGCAGAAATTGTAAAAACTTTGCAGAAGCAAAGGAACTTTGTTAAATGTAGTGACTTAGCAGAACTGCAATATCTTAGAGGAAACATAATACTTGGCAGAAATACAATAGCATAGCAGAACTTAGCAGAAATATTGTAACTTACCAGAAACACGATAACTTGTCAAAAATACAAGAATTTAGGAGAAATTGTATAAGATAACAGAAAGAATATATTTAGCCAAACATTCTTAAACATTACAGAAATACTATGATTTAGAAAAACAGTACAACATAGCAGAAATGCTGTGATTTACCAGAGACACTATAATATACTATGAATATTTTAATTTTATATGAATACTATGTTTTAACAAAAATACTCCAGTTTAGCACAAATATTATAACATAGCAGAAATACTATTCTATAGCAGAAATGCTATATTTAGAAAGAAAAATATAATATAGTAGAAATACTATGATTTAGCAGAAATCCTATAATATAGCTTAATAACAATGATTTAGAAGAGATACTATGATTGAGCAGAATAGTAATAACTTAAGTGAAAATATTGGAAAGGTAAAATGACAAGCTGAATAAAAGGAACATGGTTAAGTTAAGCTGAAAACTATTTGTTATTCAACTGTGAAAAAAATAAAACAAAAATACATTTAGAAGAAAAACAAATAAGAACAGTCAACAGATACATAAGAAATCAAATATAGATAAACAAATGTACAGAGAGAGACACACAGGCAGGGTCTATGCCAGTCAACCAGTCTGAATATATTACATTTTTATCCAACAATGAGACGCTACCCTAAAAGGGTCTTTCTGTATCTCTCTCTCTCTCTCTCTCTCTCGCTCTCTCTCACACACACACACACACACACACACACACACACACACACACACACACACACACACACACAACAGCAACAGCAGCAGCAGCAGCAGCAGAAAGTGAACAGGGGCTGTTAACAGCATGTTTCTAGGTCAGTCTTGCAAGCCTGGGAGCTGCTAAATTTGAATCCACCAATCAGAGAGGCTGTGTGCTTTTTCCCGCCAAAACTGGTGCACCAAGTGCAGGCTTTTACACATGCAACACAGAGAGAGACAGGATTTTTGCAGTCTATTTCTCATAGTGAGAATTCCCCTCAAAGAAACAGCCATAAATTTCTAACCGTAGGGGCTAAAACAGTCATTCTTAGACCATTTTATTCAGAAGACATAGGGGAATCTTGAAATGCTGACCATTTAAAATAAAAATATGAAATATTAGAGATATATGACATAGATGATTGGTGGGCTTAGAAGCCACGAAGGTCCCAATATGCAAATTTAAATGTGCCAGGACTCAGATATGATTGGCTGGCTGAGAAGCCATGAAGGTCCCAATATGCAAATTTGAATGTGCCAGGACTCAGATATGATTGGCTGGCTGGGAAGCCATGAAGGCAACAATATGCAAATTTGAATGTGCCAGGACTCAGATATGATTGGCTGGGTGGGAAGCCATGAATGCCCCAATATGCAAATTTAAATGTGCCAGGACTCAGATATGATTGGCTGGCTGAGAAGCCATGAAGGTCCCAATATGCAAATTTGAATGTGCCAGGACTCATATATGATTGGCTGGCTGGGAAGCCGTCCAGGTCCTGATATGTAAATTTGAATATTAGGACTGACTCCTGGGGACCTGGCAGAAATATATAGAAATACAATGATTACCCAGAAATACTGCATTTAGTAGAAATACTATGTTTTAGCACAAATACTATAAAATGGCAGAAATATCTATAATTAAGCAGAAATATTATATTAAGTACAAATCCTATAAAATAGCAGAAATAGTATGATTTAGCACAAATGCTGTATTTAGCACAAATCTTATAAAATAGCAGAAATAGTATGATTTAGCAGAAATGCTGTATTTAGCACAAATACTGAAAAGCAGCACAAATGCTATGACTTAGCACAATAGTAATAACTTAAATAGAAAAATTGGAAAAGCAAAATGGACAGCTGCAAAAGTCCCACAAGCACAGAGAGATACACACAGGATCAAATTCAGTCAACCAGTCTAAATATATTGAATTTAAATCATACAATAAGATGCTCCCATAAAAACTCTCTCTCGCCCCTCTCTCTCTCTCTCTCTGTCTCACACACACACACACACACACACACACACACACACACACACACACACACACACAGGAGAGAAAATCAAGTTTCTAGGTCAGTCAAGCAGCCTGGGAGCTGCTAAATTTGAATCCACCAATCAGAGGGCTGTGTACTTTTTCCCGCCAAAACTGGTGCACTAAGTGCAGGCTTTTACACACGCAGCACAGAGAGAGACAGGATTTTTGCAGTCTATTTCTCATAGTGAGAATTCCCCTCAAACAAACAGCCATAAATTTCTAACCGTAGGGGCTAAAACAGTCATTCTTAGACCATTTTATTCAGAAGACATAGGGGAATCTTGAAAAGCTGACCATTTAAAATAAAAATATGAAATATTAGAGATATATGACATAGATGATTGGTGGGCTTAGAAGCCACGAAGGTCCCAATATGCAAATTTAAATGTGCCAGGACTCAGATATGATTGGCTGGCTGGGAAGCCATGAAGGTCCCAATATGCAAATTTGAATGTGCCAGGACTCAGATATGATTGGCTGGCTGAGAAGCCATGAAGGTCCCAATATGCAAATTTGAATGTGCCAGGACTCAGATATGATTGGCTGGCTGGGAAGCCATGAAGGCAACAATATGCAAATTTGAATGTGCCAGGACTCAGATATGATTGGCTGGCTGGGAAGCCGTCCAGGTCCTGATATGTAAATTTGAATATTAGGACCGACTCCCTGGGGACCTGGCAGAAATATATAGAAATACAATGATTACCCAGAAATACTGCATTTAGTAGAAATACTATGTTTTAGCACAAATACTATAAAATGGCAGAAATACTATAATTAAGCAGAAATATTATATTAAGTACAAATCCTATAAAATAGCAGAAATAGTATGATTTAGCACAAATGCTGTATTTAGCACAAATCTTATAAAATAGCAGAAATAGTATGATTTAGCAGAAATGCTGTATTTTGCACAAATACTGAAAAGCAGCACAAATGCTATGACTTAGCACAATAGTAATAACTTAAATAGAAAAATTGGAAAAGCAAAATGGACAGCTGCAAAAAGTCCCACAAGCACAGAGAGACACACACAGGATCAAATTCAGTCAACCAGTCTAAATATATTGAATTTGAATCTTACAATGAGATCATCCCATAAAAGGCTTTTCTCTCTCTCTCTCTCTCTCTCTCTCTCTCTCTCTCTCTCACTGTCACACACACACACACACACACACACACACACACACACACACACAAGATCCAATTCAGTCAACCAGTCTAAATATATTGAATTTGAATCTTACAATGAGAATATCCCATAAAAGGCTCTCTCTCTCTCTCTCTCTCACACACACACACACACACACACACACACACACACACACACACACACACACACACACAGGAGAGAGAAGTAAGTTTCTAGCTCAGTCAAGCAGCCTGGGAGCTGCTGAATTTGAATCCACCAATCAGAGAGGCTGTGTACTTTTTCCCGCCAAAACAGGTGCAGCCGTTTTACGTATTTGTGCCAAAACATACTGTTTCTGCCATATTGTGGTACTACTACATTACAACATGAATACGGATTAAAGACGAAAGAAACTGGCACCAAATTCCTCCACTACAAACCAGTCTGATACCACTTCTTTGCAGTGTTCACGTTTACTAAGGCACTACCCAAAAGGCGCCACAAGAGGGCACTCCAACACAAGAGATGACCTATGTACACTGATGCACTTAGTAACAGTCAGCCTCCTTGAATTGGCAGAAATACTGTGATTTAGTAGTAATACTATAACATAACAGATATACTGTGATGTTGCAGACATAGTATGTTTTTGCACTACTCATTTGTAGTGAAAAAATTAGCAATATAAATTACAGGTCTGTGATAGTGTATAAATTTGTAGTGAAAAAAAATGTTGACCAAGGTGGGATTGAACCCACGACCTTTGAGCTGCAGAGCCGTGTCATTACTGATTGCGCCACCTGGAAAGGGTGCGGGCGGCTGAAACACAAAGACATCAGCAATCAGAAATAAAAGCGATTTCTGTTGAAAACACCTGAAAAAGCTGGGATTTGTGCTGAAAAGGGGTGAAAAAACTCAATTCTGCTGAAACGGGTGAAGAAGAGGTGTTGGACTGTTGAGAAGGTTAGTTAAATAAGTTGAACAGATATGTTTGGGTACAGATACTATGATTTGGTAATAATACTGTGTTTTAGCACAACTCCTGAGATTTGATTGAAATAATATGATTTAGAAGAAATATTATGACTTTGTACAAATACAATGTTTTGGCACAAATACCATGATATGGCAAAAATACTATGATTTAGCAGAAATACTATGATTGAGCAGAAATACTAAGATGTAGTAAAAGTACTTTGATTTAACAGAAATGCAATTATGGAGGAGTAATACTTTAAAATGGGAAAAATATTGATACACACACAGATACACAGAGCCTAAAGGGAACAGTATTTGTGCCATGGAGTGTTAAGAAGAATCTGAGGTCCATATTAGAAAAGCTACTAAAATCATAAAACTTTGCAGAATTGTAATAAATGATGAATATGAATTACTTGTCTGTGATAGTGTATTAATTTCTAGGGAAAAAAAAACGTTGACCAAGGTGGAATTGAACCCGTGATCTTTAGGCTGCCGACGGCGTCATTACCAACTGTGCCACTGGGAAACAGAGCAGCAGTTTGGAAAACGGGGAGATGAACTGTCAGATTTAGATCGCGGTGAGAGGCGTAAAACGCCGATTTTTGGAGTTACAAAACGTCACGTAACTCCAAAACTAGGTGGGATAGAAGCACAATTCTTGTACTGGGTGAATCAGCAGACTTTGCTGAACTTTCACTGCGATTTCCATTGCTCCTTTTACCTCCGTCACGGAGATATGATGAGAGAAGAAACGACTTCATTTTCAGAGTTTGAAAAGTGAGAGGAGGACAGATTTCCACCCCTCAAACAAACGTAATTCATGGCTTAACAGTAAGATGACTGTAAAAACTGCTCTATGATTTACATGAAATACTTTGATTTAGAAGAAATTCTATAATCTAGCAAAAAGCACTACAGCATAGCAGAAGTTATATCACTGAGCAGATTTACTAGGATTTAGCACAAACACTATGATTTGGCTCAAAAATCTTTATTTTGCAGTTATATTATGATTTGGCAGAAATACTATGAGCAGTAATAATATAACAGTACATAATACTGTTATTTTGTGGAAATACAATGCTTTATCACAAATACCATGATATGGCAAAAATACTATGATTCAGCAGAAATACTATGATTGAGCAGAAGTACTAAGATGTAGTAGAAGTACTTTGATTTAGCACAAATACTATTATGGAGGAGTAATACTTTAACATGGGAGAAATATTGATACACACACACACACACAGAGAGCAAAGTGTGCAGAGGCTGTTGAGAGTCTGGGCTTGGCATATCTAGGTCAGCTAAATTGGCTGCACCTGCTGTAATCAGCACTTACACACACAGACACACAGAGAGCTATGGGTTTTCTTCAGTGTATTTCTCACATTCAGGACTCCCCTCGAACAAATGGCCATAATTTCCTAACCGTAGGGGCTAGAATGCTCATTCTAACACCGTTTTGTTCAGAAGAGATGGGGAATCTGCAGGTCTTCATAATTCAGCGATAAAATATAAATTATTGAAGATATATGACTTGTAATACACTGTAACTGAGTAGAGGCAAAGCAAAACTGCCTTGACTTGCCCTCAAACAATGCTTTCTAACTCTAAATCTATTTGGAGTATCGATATCATTCTTTCACTGTAAGAGACAGCAGGCTTTTGGCGAACAGTCATGGAAATTTTCAGGTCTGTGTGGAAATCCATCAAAAAGATATGACGAGAGAGAAAAAGTGCCTCAATTCCAGAGTTTGAAATCTGAAGAAATCTGAGCCAGGGACAAATTTCCTACCCTCAAACAAACCCAATTCATGGCCAAATGGTAATAGGTGAGAAAGAAATTCTTGAATTGTGAGCGTCAGGAGTGTCTGAAGATATACCGGGACAAGCCTCATGTCTTAACTTCGCTTCGTTAAGGAGATATGACGATTCGAATATGCCTCTCATTACAGAAATCAAGCGGTGATTTTGAACAAACTCTCCATTGACTTTCTATGGAGAGTTTTCAGACTTTGTGTTGGTCTGAGGAGATTTGCCAAAATTCTATAAATCTCACAACCATGATAGTGACATTTTCTGAAAGCCAGCAAAAATACCTACGTTTTGATGTATAATTTGTGGAAGTTGAGTGAAAATTGAGCAAGTAGCAAGAAGTTGTTCGGACATGAAGAGAAGACTGCGAATCCTACAGTGGCACACTGAAAGCCAAGTGCATAGCAACCATAACAACGCATGTATTTTCTGAAAAATCACAATTTTGCAACTCAAAACTTTAAGAGGGATAAAAATAAAACGGTAAAAGATTTGAAAAAGCTGATTTATTCCTGAATAGCCCAATAATTTGAGAACATTTTAAAGTTTGAATGGTTGTTCTACGTGAAAATATGACAAAGTAGTTAAGTTTCAAAAACAAGCAAGTTTTAGCAGAATTATGGAAGTTTCCCATTCATTTCAATGGGACAAATTAAAGGAAAAAGCTTAATATTTTAAAAAGTATAACAGTATAAAATACCAAAAGATATAGCCATCATTAGCAGAAATAGCAGAATAGTTTAAAATTTGAACGGTGAAAATCGGCTGAAAATTGTGGAAGTAGATCCACGGCGAAAAGTGTACGGAAGTCCTAAGAATAATAATAAAGAATAAAGAGAAACAGGAACTCAATAGTGTGGATGCCTCCAGCATCCACACAATAAAGTATAAAGAATAAAGAGAAACAGGAACTCAATAGTGTGGATATTAAAGCATCCACACAATTTGCATTTCTCTGAAAATGCAGTGTGGATGCTGGAACGCTGAAGCTGTCAGCTGAAACTAGCTGAAAAAGCTGAAAAGTTGCAGAAATTGTAAAAACTTTGCAGAAGCAAAGGAACGTTGCTAAAATGTAGTAACTTAGCAGAACTGCAATATCTTAGAGGAAACATAATACTTGGCAGAAATACAATAGCATAGCAGAACTTAGCAGAAACATTGTAACTTACCAGAAACACGATAACTTCTCAAACATACATGAATTTAGGAGAAATAGTATAAGATAACAGAAAGAATATATTTAGCCAAACATTCTTAAACATTACAGAAATACTATGATTTAGAGAAACAGTACAACATAGCAAAAATGCTGTAATTTGACAGAAATACTACATTTGGCAGAAATACTATGTTTGAGCACAAATACACTGGTTTAGCACAAATATTTTAACGTAGCAGAAATACAATTATATAGCAGAAATGCTATATTTAGAAAGAAAAATATAATATAGTAGAAATACTATGATTTAGCAGAAATACTGTAATCAGCACATATACTGTAACATGACATAAATTCCTCCGCTTAGTAGTAATACTATAACATAACACAAATGTTATGATTTGGGCAAAAACCATAATTTGGCAAAATACTATGATTTAGCAGAAATACTATGATTGAGCAGAAGTACTAAGATGTAGTAAAAGTACTTTGATTTAAGAGAAATACAATTATGGAGGAGTAATACTTTAAAATGGGAGAAATATTGATACACACACACATACACAGAGCCTAAAGGGAAGAGTATTTGTGCCATGGAGTGTTAAGAAGAAACTGAGGTCCATATTAGAAAAGCTGGTAAAAAGTTTTCAGAATTGTAATAAATGATGAATATGAATTAGTGGTCTGTGATAGTGTATTAATTTGTAGGGCAAAAAGATGTTGACCAAGGTGGACTTGAACCCACAACCTTTGGGTTGCAGACCCGTGTCATTACCAGCTGCGCCACTGGGAAAGACAGTGAGCTCTTGGGAAACAGGGTGATGAGCAGTCAGAATTAGATTATGTGAGAGGCGAAGAATGCCATTTTTGGAGTTACAAAATGTCGTGTAACTCAAAAGCTAGGTGGACTAGAAGCATAATTCTTGTACTGAGTGAATCAGCGGACTTTGGTGTACTTTGACTGCGATTTTCATTGCTCTTTGTACATCCGACGCAGAGATATGACGAGAGAAGAAAGGGCAGACCTCAGATATGATTGGCTGGCTGGGAAGCCGTGCAGGCCCTGATATGTAAATTTGAATGTCTCAGTCCTCAGAGGATTGGCTGCCTGGGGACCTGGCAGAAATATATAGTAATAGTATGATTAAGCATAAATACTACATTTAGCAGAAATACTGTATTAAGCACAAATCCTATAAAAAGCAAAATTACTATATTAAGCACAAATCCTATAAAAAGCAGAAATACTATACTATGATTTGGTAGAAAACTATAATTAATCAGAAATACTATATTTGGCAGAAATAGTATATTTAGCACAAATCTTGTAAAATAGCAGAAATAGTATGATTCAGCACAATAGTAATAACTTAAACAGAAAAATTGGAAAAGCAAAATGGACAGCTGAAAAAATGCTGATCATGCTAAGGATCCTTCAAATGTACTTGTTAAATGAAAAAAAAAAACTCAGCAAAAAAAAGTATAACAGTCACACAATCACAAATATGGACACCTATGGAAACACATGTACAGAGAGACACACAGGATCAAATTCAGTCAACCAGTCTAAATATATTGAATTTGAATCTTACAATGAGATCATCCCATAAAAAGGCTCTCTCTCTCTCTCTCTCTCTCTCTCTCTCTCTCTCTCTCTGTCACACACACACACACACACACACACACACAGAGGGAGAGAGAAGAAACTTTCTAGGTCAGTCAAGCAGCCTGGGAGCTGCTGAATTTGAATCCACCAATCAGAGAGGCTGTGTACTTTTTCCCGCCAAAACAGGTGCAGCCGTTTTTACGTATTTGTGCCAAAACATAGTGTTTCTGCCATATTGTGGTACTACTACATTACAACATGAATACGGATTAAAGATGAAAGAAACTGGCAACAAATTCCTCCACTACAAACCAGTCTGATACCACTTCTTTGCAGTGTTCACGTTTACTAAGGCACTACCCAAAAGGCGCCACAAGAGGGCACTCCAACACAACAGATGACCTATGTACACTGATGCACTTAGTAACAGTCAGCCTCCTTGAATTGGCAGAAATACTGTGATTTAGTAGTAATACTATAACATAACAGATATACTGTGATGTTGCAGACATAGTATCTTTTTGCACTACTCATTTGTAGTGAAAAAAATTAGCAATATAAATTACAGGTCTGTGAAAGTGTATAAATTTGTAGTGAAAAAAAAATGTTGACCAAGGTGGGATTGAACCCACGACCTTTGAGCTGCAGAACCGTGTCATTACTGATTGCGCCACCTGGAAAGGGTGCGGGCGGCTGAAAAACAAAGACATCAGCAATCAGAAATAAAAGCGATTTCTGTTGAAAACACCTGAAAAAGCTGGGATTTGTGCTGAAAAGGGATGAAAAAAATGAAAATTTTGCTGAAAAGGGGTGAAGAAGCTAAAGTATACCAAATCAAAGTATTTGTGCCAAAACATAGTATTTCTGCCATATTGTGGTATTTGTGCCACAAAAGTTACCACATTACAACTTGAATACGGATTAAAGATGAAAGAAACTGGCAACAAATTCCTCCACTACAAACCAGTCTGATACCACTTCTTTGCAGCGTTCACGTTTACTAAGGCACTACCCAAAAGGCGCCACAAGAGGGCACTCCAACACAAGAGATGACCTATGTACACTGATGCACTTAGTAACAGTCAGCCTCCTTGAATTGGCAGAAATACTGTGATTTAGTAGTAATACTATAACATAACAGATATACTGTGATGTTGCAGACATAGTATGTTTTTGCACTACTCATTTGTAGTGAAAAAAATTAGCAATATAAATTACAGGTCTGTGAAAGTGTATAAATTTGTAGTGAAAAAAAAAATGTTGACCAAGGTGGGATTGAACCCACGACCTTTGAGCTGCAGAGCCGTGTCATTACCAACTGTGCCACTGGGAAACAGAGCAGCGGTTTGGAAAGCGGGAGATGAACTGTCAGATTTAGATCGCGATGAGAGGCGTAAAACGCCGATTTTGGAGTTACAAAACGTCATGTAACTCCAAAACTAGGTGGGATAGAAGCACAATTCTTGTACTGGGTGAATCAGCAGACTTTGCTGAACTTTCACGGCGATTTTCATTGCTCCTTTTACCTCCGTCACGGAGATATGATGAGAGAAGAAACGGCTTCATTTTCAGAGTTTGAAAAGTGAGAGGAGGACAGATTTCCACCCTCAAACAAACGTAATTTATGGCTTAACAGTAAGATGACTGTAAAACTGCTCTATGATTTACATGAAATACTTTGATTTAGAAGAAATTCTATAATCTAGCAAAAAGCACTACAGCATAGCAGAAGTTATATCACTGAGCAGATTTACTAGGATTTAGCACAAACACTATGATTTGGCTCAAAAATCTTTATTTTGCAGTTATATTATGATTTGGCAGAAATACTATGAGCAGTAATAATATAACAGTACATAATACTGTTATTTTGTGGAAATACAATGCTTTATCACAAATACCATGATATGGCAAAAATACTATGATTCAGCAGAAATACTATGATTGAGCAGAAGTACTAAGATGTAGTAAAAGTACTTTGATTTAACAGAAATGCAATTATGGAGGAGTAATACTTTAAAATGGGAAAAATATTGATACACACAGATACACAGAGCCTAAAGGGAACAGTATTTGTGCCATGGAGTGTTAAGAAGAATCTGAGGTCCATATTAGAAAAGCTGCTAAAATCATAAAAGTTTGCAGAATTGTAATAAATGATGAATATGAATTACTTGTCTGTGATAGTGTATTAATTTCTAGGGAAAAAAAAGATGTTGACCAAGGTGGTATTGAACTCGTGATCTTTAGGTTGCCGAGCAGCATCATTACCAACTGTGCCACTGGGAAACAGTGCAGCGGTTTGGAAAACGGGGAGATGTACTGTCAGATTTAGATCGCGGTGAGAGGCGTAAAACGCCGATTTTGGAGTTACAAAACGTCATGTAACTCTAAAACTAGGTGGGATAGAAGCACAATTCTTGTACTGGGTGAATCAGCAGACTTTGCTGAACTTTCACGGCGATTTTCATTGCTCCTTTTACCTCCGTCACGGAGATATGATGAGAGAAGAAACGGCTTCATTTTCAGAGTTTGAAAAGTGAGAGGAGGACAGATTTCCACCCTCAAACGAACGTAATTTATGGCTTAACAGTAAGATGACTGTAAAAACTGCTCTATGATTTACATGAAATACTTTGATTTAGAAGAAATTCTACAATCTAGCAAAAAGCACTACAGCATAGCAGAAGTTATATCACTGAGCAGATTTACTAGGATTTAGCACAAACACTATGATTTGGCTCAAAAATCTTTATTTTGCAGTTATATTATGATTTGGCAGAAATACTATGAGCAGTAATAATATAACAGTACATAATACTGTTATTTTGTGGAAATACAATGCTTTATCACAAATACCATGATATGGCAAAAATACTATGATTCAGCAGAAATACTATGATTGAGCAGAAGTACTAAGATGTAGTAAAAGTACTTTGATTTAGCACAAATACTATTATGGAGGAGTAATACTTTAACATGGGAGAAATATTGATACACACACACATACACAGAGAGCAAAGTGTGCAGAGGCTGTTGAGAGTCTGGGCTTGGTATATCTAGGTCAGCTAAATTGGCTGCACCTGCTGTAATCAGCACTTACACAGACAGACACAGAGAGAGCTATGGGTTTTCTTCAGTGTATTTCTCACATTCAGGACTCCCCTCGAACAAATGGCCATAATTTCCTAACCGTAGGGGCTAGAATGCTCATTCTAACACCGTTTTGTTCAGAAGAGATGGGGAATCTGCAGGTCTTCATAATTCAGCGATAAAATATAAATTATTGAAGATATATGACTTGTAATACACTGTAACTGAGTAGAGGCAAAGCAAAACTGCCTTGACTTGCCCTCAAACAATGCTTTCTAACTCTAAATCTATTTGGAGTATCGATATCATTCTTTCACTGTAAGAGACAGCAGGTTTTGGCGAACAATCATGGAAATTTTCAGGTCTCTGTGGAAATCCATCAAAAAGATATGACGAGAGAAAAAGTGCCTCATTTCCAGAGTTTGAAATCTGAAGACATCTGAGCGAGGGACGAATTTCCTACCCTCAAACAAACCCAATTCATGGCCAAATGGTAATAGGTGAGAAAGAAATTCTTGAATTGTGAGCGTCAGGAGTGTCTGAAGATATACGGGACAAGCCTCATGTCTTAACTTCAACCGTTAAGGAGATATGACGATTCGAATATGCCTCTCATTACAGAAATCAAGCGGTGATTTTGAACAAACTCTCCATTGACTTTCTATGGAGAGTTTTCAGACTTTGTGTTGGTCTGAGGAGATTTGCCAAAATTCTATAAATCTCACAACCATGATAGTGACATTTTCTGAAAGCCAGCAAAAATACCTACGTTTTGATGTATAATTTGTGGAAGTTTAGTGAAAATTGAGCAAGTAGCAAGAAGTTGTTCGGACATGAAGAGAAGACTGCGAATCCTACAGTGGCACACTGAAAGCCAAGTGCATAGCAACCATAACAACGCATGTATTTTCTGAAAAATCACAATTTTGCAACTCAAAACTTTAAGAGGGATAAAATAAAACGGTAAAAGATTTGAAAAAGCTGATTTATTCCTGAATAGCCCAATAATTTGAGAACATTTTAAAGTTTGAATGGTTGTTCTACGTGAAAATATGACAAAGTAGTTAAGTTTCAAAAACAAGCAAGTTTTAGCAGAATTGCGGAAGTTTCCCATTCATTTCAATGGGACAAATTAAAGGAAAAAGCTTAATATTTTAAAAAGTATAACAGTATAAAATACCAAAAGATATAGCCATCATTAGCAGAAATAGCAGAATAGTTTAAAATTTGAACGGTGAAAATCGGCTGAAAATTGTGGAAGTAGATCCACGGCGAAAAGTGTACGGAAGTCCTAAGAATAATAATAAAGAATAAAGAGAAACAGGAACTCAATAGTGTGGATGCCTCCAGCATCCACACAACTAGAAAAATTTGCATTTCCTGCGAAAATGCAGTGTGGATGCTGGAACGCTGAAGCTGTCTGCTGAAACTAGCTGAAAAAGCTGAAAAGTTGCAGAAATTGTAAACTTTTATGGAAGCAAAGGAACTTTGCTAAAATGTAGTGACTTAGCAGAACTGTAATATGTTAGAGGAAACATAATACTTGGCAGAAATACAATAGCATAGCAGAACTTAGCAGAAATATTGTAACTTACCAGAAACACGATAACTTGCCAAAAATACAAGAATTTAGGAGAAATTGTATAAGATAACAGAAAGAATATATTTAGCCAAACATTCTTAAACATTACAGAAATACTATGATTTAGAAAAACAGTACAACATAGCAGAAATGCTGTGATTTACCAGAGACACTGTAATATACTATGAATATTTTAATTTTATATGAATACTATGTTTTAGCACAAATATTGTAATTTGACAGAAATACTATCAATCGGCAGAAATACTATGTTTCAGCAGAAATACTCTGGTTTAGCACAAATATTATAACAAAGCAGTAATACAATTATATAGCAGAAATGCTATATTTAGAAAGAAAAATGTAATATAGCAGAAATACTATGATTTAGCAGAAATACTATAATCAGCACATATACTGTAACATGACAGAAATTCCTCCACTTAGTAGTAATACTGTAACATAAAACAAATGTTATGATTTGGCACAAAAACCATAATTTGGCAAAATACTATGATTTAACAGAAATACAATTATGGAGGAGTAATACTTTAAAATGGGAAAAATATTGACACACACACACATACACAGAGCCTAAAGGGAACAGTATTTGTGCCATGGAGTGTTAACAAGAATCTGAGGTCCATATTAGAAAAGCTGCTAAAATCATAAAAGGTTGCAGAATTGTAATAAATGATCAATATGAATTAGTGGTCTGTGATAGTGTATTAATTTGTAGGGAAAAAAAAACATGTTGCCCAAAGTGTAATTGAACCCACGACCTTTGGGTTGCAGACCTGTGTCATTACCAACTGCGCCACTGGGAAAGAGAGCGAATGCCTGGAAAACAGGGTGATGAGCAGTCAGAATTAGATTGCGGTGAGATGCGAAAAACGCTGTTTTTGGAGTTACAAAACGTCGTGTAACTCAAAAACTAGGTGGACTAGAAGCATAATTTTGTACTGGGTGAATCAGCGTACTTTTCGTGTACGTTGACTGTGATTTGCATTGCTCTTTGTACATCTGTCGCTGAGATATGACGAGAGAAGAAAGGGCAGACCTCAGATATGATTGGCTGGCTGGGAAGCCGTGCAGGCCCTGATATGTAAATTTTATATGTATCAGTCCTCAAAGAGGATTAGCCGCCTGGGGACCTGGCAGAAATATATACAAATAGTATGATTAAGCATAAATACTACATTTAGTAGAAATACTATGTTTTAGCACAAATACTATAAAATGGCAGAAATACTATAATTAAGCAGAAATACTATATTTGGCAGAAACACTATATTTAGTACAAATCTTATGAAATAGCAGAAATAGTATGATTTAGCAGAAATGCTGTATTTGGCACAAATCTCATAAAATAGCAGAAATAGTATGATTTAGCAGAAATGCTGTATTTAGCACAAATACTGAAAAGCAGCAGAAATGCTATGACTTAGCACAACAGTAATAACTTATAGAAAAATTGGAAAAGCAAATGGACAGCTGAAAAATGCTGAACATTCTAAGGGTCCCTCAAATGTAATTGTTAATTGAAAAAAAAAAAATCAGCAAAAAAAAGTATAACAGTCACACAATCACAAATATGGGCACATATGCAAACACACATGCACAGAGACACACACAGGACCAAATTCAGTGAACCAGTCTAAATATATTGAATTTAAGTGATATAATAAGATGCTCCCATCAAAAGGCTCTCTCGCTCTCTCTCACACACACACACACACACACACACACACACACACACACACACACACACACACACACACACACAGACACACACACACACACACACACACACACAGAGCGTAAAGGGAACAGTATTTGTGCCATGGAGTGTTAACAAGAATCTGAGGTCCATATTACAAAAGCTGCTAAAATCATAAAAGGTTGCAGAATTGTAATAAATGATGAATATGAATTAGTGGTCTGTGATAGTGTATTAATTTGTAGAAAAAACAAATGTTGCCCTAGGTGTAATTGAACCCACGACCTTTGGGTTGCAGACCTGTGTCATTACCAACTGCGCCACTGGGAAAGAGAGCGAGAACCTGGAAAACAGGGTGATGAGCAGTCAGAATTAGATTGCGGTGTGAGAGGTTAAAACGCCGCTTTTTGCAGTTACAAAACGTCGTCGGTAACTCAAAACTAGGGATTATTGGCTGGGAAGCCGCAGGCCCTGATATGTATTTGTATGTATG
>NW_024108853.1:833811-951825 GCF_013358895.1 Oreochromis aureus
AATCGTAGTATTCGTGCAAAAACATACTATGTCTGCAAAATCACAGTATATCTGTTATGTTATAGTATTACTACTAAGGCATAGTATTTCTACCAAATCATAGTATTCCTTCAAAATCATAGTATTACTGCAATTTCAGTAGTATTTGAGCAAAATCGTAGTATTCGTGCAAAAACATACTATGTCTGCAAAATCACAGTATATCTGTTATGTTATAGTATTACTACTAAGGCATAGTATTTCTACCAAATCATAGTATTCCTTCAAAATCATAGTATTACTGCAATTTCATAGTATTTGAGCGAAATCGTATTATTCGTGCAAAAACATATTGTCTGTTAAATCACAGTATATGTGTTATGTTATAGTATTACTACTAAGGCATAGTATTTCTACC
The DNA here is from genome assembly GCF_013358895.1 of Oreochromis aureus. Lineage (NCBI taxonomy): Eukaryota > Metazoa > Chordata > Actinopteri > Cichliformes > Cichlidae > Oreochromis > Oreochromis aureus. The sequence continues at coordinate 834,209 of NW_024108853.1, forward strand.
TAATCATAGCATTCCTTCAAAATCATAGTATTACTGCAATTTCATAGTATTTGAGCAAAATCGTAGTATATGTGCAAAAACATACTATTTCTGCAAAATCACAGTATATCTGTTCTGTTAAAGTATTAGTACTAAGTCACAGTATTTCTGCCAATTCGTAGTATTTGTACTAAATCATGGTACTTGTGCCAAATCATAGTATTTTTTGCAAATCATAGTATTCGAACCAAAACATAGTATTTGTACGAAGTCATAGTATTTCTTCTAAATCATAGTATTTCAATCAAATCTCAGTAGTTGTGCTGAAATGCAGTATCATTGCCAAATCATAGTATTTGTACTGAAACATAGTATTTGTGCCAAAAAGAGTATTTCTACTAAACCATGGTACTTGTGCCAAATCATAGTATTTCTGCCACATTGTGCTAGTTGTGCAAAAACATAGACTGTCTGCAAAATCATAGTATATCTATTATGTTATAGTATTATTACTAAGTCAGAGACTCTATTTTGTTATAGTATATCTGCTGAATACAATATATGTGCCAAATCATAGTATTTATAGCAAATCATAGTATTTGTACTAAAACATAGTATTTCTGCCACATTATAGTACTTGTGTAAAACCAGAATGTCTGCAAAATCATGATATATCTGTCATGTTATAGTATTACTACTAAGGCATAATATTTCTGGAAAATCATAGTATTTCAACTAAATAACAGTATTTCTGCCAAATCATAGTATTTGTTTCAAATCATGGCATCTGAACCAAATCATAGTATTTGTGCCAAAACATTGTATTTGTACAAAGTCATAATATCTTTTCTAAATCATAGTATTTCAATCAAATCTCAGTAGTTGTGCTAAAACGCAGTATTATTGCCAAATCATACTATTTCTGCCAAATCATAGTATTTGTACCCAAACATATCAGTTCAACTTATTTAACTCTTCTCAACAGCCCAACACCTCTTCTTCAACCCTTTTCAGCAGAATTGTGAGTTTTTTCACCCTTTTCAGCACAAATCCCAGATTTTTCAGGTGTTTTCAACTGAAATCTCTTTTCCACTCTATTTTCCACAATTTCCACTCAACCCCCACAAATTATAGATCAAAACGTAGGTATTTTTGCTGGCTTTCAGACAATGTCACTATCTTTACTGTGAGATTTACCGTTTTTTCGCAATTTGCCTCGGAATGACACAAGGTCTCAATACTCCCCATTCAAAGTCTATGGGGAGGTTTTGAAATTCAGAGCTGAAATTCTGTAACGGGAGGCATTTTCAAATTGCCATATCTCTTTAACAAAGCAAAGTTAGGACATGAGGCTTGTGCCAATATATCTTCAGACACTGCTGACACTCACAGTGCAAGCAGTTTTTACAATTATCTTACCGTTGAGCAATGAATTACGTTTGTTTGAGGGGTGGAAATCTGTCCTCCTCTCAGTCTTCAAACTCTGGAAATGAAGCCGTTTCTTCTCTCGTCAAATCTCCGCGATGGAGGCACAAAGAGCTATGAAAATCGCAGTGAAAGTACACCAAAGTCCGCTGATTCACCCAGTACAAGAATTATACTGCTAGCCCTCCTAGTTTTTGAGTTACACGACGTTTTGTAACTCCAAAACGGCGTTTTTTCGCCTCTCACCGCGATCTATTTTCTGACTGCCCAAGTATCTGTCTTTCAGACCGCCGCCCCCTTTCCAGGTGGCGCAATCAGTAATGACACGGCTCTGCAGCTCAAAGGTCGTGGGTTCAATCCCACCTTGGTCCACGTTTTTTTTTTTCACTACAAATTTATACACTATCACAGACCTGTAATTTATATTGCTAATTTATTACAATTCTGCAAAGTTTTATGATTTTAGCAGCTTTTCTAATATGGACCTCAGATTCTTGTTAACGCCCATGGCAGAAACAAGTACACAGCCTGATGAAGCAGACTGAGGCAGTACCTCTGATTGGTGAATTTGAGCAGAACCAGGTTGTTCTTTCATTTCATTTCTTTATTTATTTCACACATGGTTCAACAGTGTTTTTTTTCTACATACAGAACCTTCTGCCTCTTTTCAGCAGAAATTCTGCTCATTCACCTCATCTCTTGTGTTGGAGTGCCCTCTTGTGGCGCCTTTTGGGTAGTGCCTTAGTAAACGTGAACACTGCAAAGGAGTGGTATCAGACTGGTTTGTAGTGGAGGAATTTGTTGCCAGTTTCTTTCATCTTTAATCCGTATTCATGTTGTAATGTAGTAGTACCACAATATGGCAGAAACACTATGTTTTGGCACAAATACTTTGATTTAGTATACTTTAGCTTCTTCAGCTTCTTCACCCCTTTTCAGCAAAATTTTCATTTTTTCACCCCTTTTCAGCACAAATTCCAGCTTTTTGGCTGTATTCAGAAAAAAGACAACTCTTTTGAGCAGAAACTCTGCTGATTCATCTCTTTTCAGCGCAAGTTTCTGCTTTTTGCCTCTTTTCTGCAGAAATTCTACTGAGTCACCTCTTTTCTGCAAAATTTTCAGCCTTTTCACCTCTTATCAGCTTCTGCTCATTTCAACAGAATTGTCCGTCTCTCCACCTCTTCTTTGTAAGAGTGACTTTGGCTCAGGGAAATGAATAGCCACCTTTGAGCAGAAATTCTGCTCATTCACCTCTTTTCAACGCAACGTTCTGCTTCTTTCCTCTTTTCTGCAGAAATTCTACTGAGTCACCTCTTTTCTGCAAAATTTTCAGCAGCTTCTGCTCATTTTAGCAGAATTGTCGGTCCTCCTCCTCTTTTTGAGAGAATGAGTTTAGCTCAGTGAGATGAGTAGCTGCCTTGAGACCAGGAGGGCCAGGTTCCAATCCTGCTCAGCGCGACATGTTTTTTTCACCACCATGCAACTTTTCATCTTTTTCAGCTTTTCAGCAGACAGCTTCAGCATTAAGGCATCCACACAGCATTTTCAAGAGAAATGTCAAATTGTGTGGATGCTTTAGGCATCCACACTATTGAGTTCCTGTTTCTCTTTATTCTTTATTATTCTACTTTATTCTACTTTATTATTATTATTCTTCAAGTTGCTTCCGTGACGCCGTCAGAGAACTACTTCCGCAATTTTCAGCCGATTTTCACCGCTCAAATTTTCAACTATTCTGCTATTTTTGCTCTTTCCGGCAATGACTTTTGGTATTTTCTGCTATTATACTTTTTAAAATATTAAGCTTTTTTCCTTTAATTTGTCCCATTGAAATGAATGGGAAACTTCCACAATTCTGCTAAAACTTGCTTGTTTTTGAAACTTAACTACCTTCTCATACTTTCGCCTAGAACAACCATTCAAATTTTAAAATGTTCACAAATTATTGGGCTATTCATGAATGATTCAGCTTTTTCATATCTGTTACCATTTTCATATTGTCCCTCTTTAAGTTTTGAGTTTCATTTTGTGATTTTTCACAAAATACATGCGTTGTTATGGTTGCTATGCAGTTGGTTCTAAGTGAGCCACTGTACCTTTTGCAATTTTCACTTCATGTCCGAACAACTTCTTGCTACTCGGTCAATTTCCCTCAACCCCACAAATTATACATCAAAACGTAGGTATTTTTGCTGGCTTTCAGAAAATGTCACTATCATTGTTGTGGGTTTTATAGAATTTTTCCAAATCTCCTCAGACCAACACAAAGTCTTAAAACTCTCCATAGAAAGTCAATGGAGAGTTTGTTCAAAATCATCGCTGATTTCTGTAATGAGAGGCGTATTCGAATCGCCATATCTCCCCAACGAAGCGAAGTTAAGACATAAGGCTTGTCCCAGTATATCTTCAGACACTCCTGACGCTCACAATTCAAGAATTTTTTTCTCATCTATTACCATTTGGCCATGAATTGGGTTTGTTTGAGGGTAGGAAATTCGTCCTTCGCTCAGATTTCTTCAGATTTCAAACTGTGGAAATGAACCACTTTTTCTCTCGTCATATCTTTTCATGGATTTCCACAAAGACCTGAAAATTTCCATGACTGTTCACCAAAGCCTGCTGTCTCTTACGGTGAAAGAATGATATTGATACTCCAAATAGATTTAGAGTTAGAAAGCGTTGTTTGAGGGCAAGTCAAGGCAGATTTTTTTGCTTTGCTCTACTTAGTTATGGTGCATTAGAAGTCAAATATCTTTAATAATTCATATTTTAATGATAAATTGTCAACACTATAAGATTCCCCCATCTCTTCTGAACAAAACGGTGTAAGAATGACCGTTCTAGCCTCTGCGGTTAGGAAATTATGGCCATTTGTTTGAGGGGAATCCTCACTATGAGAAATTCATTGCAGAAATCCTGTCTCTGTGCTCTGTGTGTGTAAAAACGGCTGCACCTGTTTTGGCGGGAAAAAGTACACAGCCTCTCTGATTGGTGGATTCGAATTTAGCAGCTCCCAGGCTGCTTCACTGACCTAGAAACTTGATTTTCTCTCCCTGTGTGTGTGTGTGTGTGTGTGTGTGTGTGTGTGTGAGACAGAGAGAGAGAGAGAGGGCGAGAGAGAGTTTTTATGGGAGTATCTTATTGTATGATTTAAATTCAATATATTTAGACTGGTTGACTGAATTTGATCCTGTGTGTATCTCTCTGTGCTTGTGGGACTTTTTGCAGCTGTCCATTTTGCTTTTCCAATTTTTCTATTTAAGTTATTACTATTATGCTAAGTCATAGCATTTGTGCTGCTTTTCAGTATTTGTGCTAAATACAGCATTTCTGCTAAATCATACTATTTCTGCTATTTTATAAGATTTGTGCTAAATACAGCATTTGTGCTAAATCATACTATTTCTGCTATTTTATAGGATTTGTACTTAATATAATACTTCTGCTTAATTATAGTATTTCTGCCATTTTATAATATTTGTGCTAAAACATAGTATTTCTACTAAACGCAGTATTTCTGGGTAATCATAGTATTTCTATGTATTCCTGCCAGCTCCTCAGGAAGCCAATCCTCTGTGAGGACTGTAATTTTCAAATTGACATATCAAGTCATGCACGGCTTCCCAGCCAGCCAATCATATCTGAGTCCTGGCACATTCAAATTTGCATATTGGGACCTTCATGGCTTCCCAGCCAGCCAATCATATCTGAGTCCTGGCACATTCAAATTTGCATATTGGGACCTTCATGGCTTCCCAGCCAGCCAATCATATCTGAGTCCTGGCACATTTAAATTTGCATATTGTTCCCTTCATGGCTTCCCAGCCAGCCAATCATATCTGAGTCGTGGCACATTTAAATTTGCATATTGGGACCTTCATGGCTTCTAAGCCCACCAATCATCTATGTCATATATCTCTAATATTTCATATTTTTATTTTAAATGGTCAGCATTTCAAGATTCCCCTATGTCTTCTGAATAAAATGGTCTAAGAATGACTGTTTTAGCCCCTACGGTTAGGAAATTATGGTCATTTGTTTGAGGGGAGTCGTCATTATGAGAAATAGACTGCAAAAGTCCTGTGTCTCTCTGTGCTGCGTGCACCTGTTTTGGCGGGAAAAAGTGCACAGGCTCTCTGATTGGTGGATTCAAATTCAGCAGCTCCCAGGCTGCTTGACTGAGCTAGAAACTTACTTCTCTCCCTGTGTGTGTGTGTGTGTGTGTGTGTGTGTGTGTGTGTGTGTGTGTGTGTTTGTGTGTGTGTGTGTGTTTGTGTGTGTGTGTGTGACAGAGAGAGAGAGAGAGAGAGAGAGAGAAAGCCTTTTTATGGGATGATCTCATTGTAAGATTCAAATTCAATATATTTAGACTGGTTGACTGAATTGGATCTTGTGTGTGTGTGTGTGTGTGTGTGAGAGAGAGAGAGAGAGAGAGAGAAAGCCTTTTTATGGGATGATCTCATTGTAAGATTCAAATTCAATATATTTAGACTGGTTGACTGAATTGGATCTGTGTGTGTGTGTGTGTGTGTGTGTGTGACAGAGAGAGAGAGAGAGAGAGCGAGAGAAAGCCTTTTCATGGGATGATGTCATTGTAAGATTCAAATTCAATATATTTAGACTGGTTGACTGAATTGGATCTTGTGTGTGTGTGTGTGTGTGTGTGTGTGTGACAGAGAGAGAGAGAGAAAGCCTTTTTATGGGATGATCTCATTGTAAGATTCAAATTCAACATATTTAGACTGGTTGACTGAATTGGATCCTGTGTGTGTGTGTGTGAGTGTGTGTGTGTGTGTCTCTGTGCATGTGTGTTTCCATATGTGTCCATATTTGTGATTGTGTGGCTGTTATATATTTTTTTATCGATTTTTTTTTCATTTAACAAGTATATTTGAAGGACCCTTCGCATGTTCATCATTTTTTCAGCTGTCCATTTTGCTTTTCCAATTTTTCTGTTTAAGTTATTACTATTATGCTAAATCATAGCATTTCTGCTGTTTTATAAGATTTTTGCTAAATTTAGTATTTCTGATTAATTATAGTTTTTCTACCAAATCATAGTACAGTATTTTTGCTTTTTATAGGATTTTTATAGGATATTTATATTGCTTGATATAGTATTTCTGCTTATTATAGGATTTGTGCTTAATATAGTATTTCTGCTAAATGTAGTATTTATGCTTAATCATAGTATTTCTATATATTTCTGCCAGGTCCCCAGGCAGCCAATCCTCTGTGAGGACTGAGGCATTCAAATTTACAAATCAGGGCCTGCACGGCTTCCCAGCCAGCCAATCATATCTGAGGTCTGCCCTTTCTTCTCTCGTCATATCTCAGCGACAGATGTACAAAGAGCAATGCAAATCACAGTCAAAGTACACCAAAGTCCGCTGATTCACCCAGTACAAGAATTATGCTTCTAGTCCAACTAGTTTTTGAGTTACACGACGTTTTATAACTCCAAAAACGGCGTTTTTCGCCTCTCACCGCAATCTAATTCTGACTGCTCATCACCCTGTTTTCCAGGCGCCGCTCTCTTTCCCAATTCTGCAAACATTTATGATTTTAGCAGCTTTTCTAATATGGACCTCAGATTCTTGTTAACACTCCATGGCACAAATACTGTTCCCTTTAGGCTCTGTGTATGTGTGTGTATCAATATTTCTCCCATTTTAAAGTATTACTCCTCCATAATTGTATTTCTGTTAAATCAAAGTACTTTTACTACATCTTAGTACTTCTGCTCAATCATAGTATTTCTGCTAAATCATAGTATTTTTGCCAAATTATGGTTTTTGTGCCAAATCATAACATTTGTTTTATGTTATAGTATTACTACTAAGTGGAGGAATTTCTGTCATGTTACAGTATATGTGCTGATTACAGTATTTCTGCTAAATCATAGTATTTCTACTATATTATATTTTTCTTTCTAAATATAGCATTTCTGCTATATAATTTTATTTCTGCTATGTTATAATATTTGTGCTAAACCAGAGTATTTCTGCTGAAACATAGTATTTCTGCCAAATGATAGTATTTCTGTCAAATTACAGTATTTGTGCTAAAACATAGTATGTTTTTTTAAATTTCAATATTAATAGTATTTTACAGTGTCTCTGGTAAATCGCAGCATTTCTGCTATGTTGTACTGTTTTTCTAAATCATAGTATTTCTGTAATGTTTAAGAATGTTTGGCTAAATATATTCTTTCTGTTATCTTATACTATTTCTCCTAAATTCTTGTATTTTTGACAAGTTATCGTGTTTCTGGTAAGTTACAATATTTCTGCTAAGTTCTGCTATGCTATTGTATTTCTGCCAAGTATTATGTTTCCTCTAAGATATTACAGTTCTGCTAAGTTACTACATTTTAGCAAAGTTCCTTTGCTTCTGCAAAGCTTTTACAAATTCTGCAACTTCTCAGCTTTTTCTGCTAGTTTCAGCAGACAGCTTCAGCATTACAGCATCCACACTGCATTTTCGCAGGAAATGCAAATTTTTCTAGTTCTTTATTATTATTCTACTTTATTATTGTGTGGATGCTTTAAGCATCCACACTATTGAGTTCCTCTTTCTCTTTATTCTTTATTATTCTACTTTATTGTGTGGATGCTTTAAGCATCCACACTATTGAGTTCCTGTTTCTCTTTATTCTTTATACTTTATTGTGTGGATGCCCTAAAGGGCTTCCACACTATTGTTTTCCTGTTTCTCTTTCTTCTTTATTATTATTCCCTAGTTGCTTCCGTACACTTTTGGCACTTATCTACTCCCTCAGTTTTCAGCCGATTTTCTCCGTTCAAACTCTAAACTGTTCTGCTCTTTCTGCTAATGCCGGCTATGACTTTTGGTGTTTATTACTGTTATACTTTTAAAATATATTACTTTTTTCCTTTAATTTGTCCCATTGAAATGAATGGGAAACTTCCACAATTCTGCTAAAACTTGCTTGTTTTTGAAACTTAACTACTTTGTCATACTTTCACCTAGAAACTCCATTCAAACTTTAAAATGTTCTCAGACTATTGGGCTATTCCTGAATGATTCAGCTTTTTCAGATCTTCTACCGTTTTAATTTTATACCTCTTTAAGTTTTCAGTTGCAAAATTGTGATTTTTCAGAAAATACATGCGTTGCTATGGTTGCTATGCAATTAAGTCAGAGTGAGTGCTGGTCCGTTCTGAATTTTTCTTCATGTCTAAACAACTTCTTGCTACTGACTCAATTTCCACTCAACCCCCACAAATTATACATCAAAACGTAGGTATTTTTGCTGGCTTTCAGACAATGTCACTATCTTTATTGTGAGATTTACCGTTTTTTTTTGCAATTTGCCTCGGAGTGACACAAGGTCTCAATACTCCCCATTCAAAGTCTATGGGGAGGTTTTGAAATTCAGAGCTGAAATTCTGTAACGGGAGGCATTTTAAAATCGCCATATCTCTTTAACAAAGCAAAGTTAGGACATGAGGCTTGTGCCAATATATCTTCAGACACTGCTGACACTCACAGTGGAAGCAGTTTTACAATTATCTTACCGTTGAGCAATGAATTACGTTTGTTTGAGGGGTGGAAATCTGTCCTTCTCTCAGTCTTCAAACTCTGGAAATGAAGCCGTTTTTCTCTCATCATATCTCCGCGACGGAGGTACAAAGAGCTATGAAAATCGCAGTCAAAATACACCAAAGTCCGCTGATTCACCCAGTACAAGAATTATGGTGCTAGCCCTCCTAGTTTTTGAGTTACACGACGTTTTGTAACTCCAAAAACGGCGTTTTTCGCCTCTCACCGCGATCTATTTCTGACTGCCCAAGTATCTGTCTTTCAGACCGCCGCCCCTTTCCAGGTGGCGCAATCAGTAATGACACGGCTCTGCAGCTCAAAGGTCGTGGGTTCAATCCCACCTTGGTCCACGTTTTTTTTTTTCACTACAAATTTATACACTATCACAGACCTGTAATTTATATTGCTAATTTATTACAATTCTGCAAAGTTTTATGATTTTAGCAGCTTTTCTAATATGGACCTCAGATTCTTGTCAACACCACATGGCAGAAATACATACAAGTAAACAGCCTGATGAAGCAGACAGAAGCAGTACCTCTGATTGGTGAATTTGAGCAGAACCAGGTTGTTCTGCCTCTTTTCAGCAGAAATTCTGCTCATTCACCTCTTTTCAGCGCAATGTTCTGCTTCTTTTCCTCTTTTCTGCAGAATTCTGTTGATTTACCTCTTTTCTGCAAAATTTTCAGCCCTTTTACCTCTTATGAGCACAATTCTCAGCAGCTTCTGCTCATTTCACCATAATTGTCAGTCTCTCCATCTCCTTCCTTGTGAGAGTCAGTTTGGCACAGTGAGATGAGTAGCCGCCTTTGAGCCCAGGAGGGCCAGATTGAAACATAGACTGTCTGCAACATAACAGTATATCTGTTATGTTATAGTATTACTACTAAGTCACAGTATTTCTGCCAATTCGTAGTATTTGTACTAAATCATACTACTCGTGCCAAATCATAGTATTTGTTGCAAATCATAGTATTCAAACCAAAATATAGTATTTGTACCAAAGCATTGTATTTGTATGAAGTACCGTATTTCTGCCAAATCATAGAATTACTGCAATTTCACAGTATTTTGAGGAATCCCTTTTGTGATAGTATTACTTCTAAGTCATAGTATTTCTGCTTTGTCATAGTATTTGTACTAAAACGTGCAAGCATTTCTGCCAAATCATAGTATTACTGCTATCTCATAGTATTTGAGTGAAATTACAGTGTTTCTGCAAAACATTGTATTTCTGCTAAATCATAGTATTTCTGTTATCTTAGAGTACTTGTACTCAATTATAGTATTTGTGCCAAAGTTTAGTATTTCTGCCAAATCATATTTATGTGAATTTGTACACTGTAATATCGCTGTATTACGTAGTGGCTAAGTAGGAGGCTGACTGTTACTAAGTGCATCAGTGTACATAGGTCATCTCTTGTGTTGGAGTGCCCTCTTGTGACGCCTTTTGGGTAGTGCCTTAGTAAATGTGAACACTGCAAAGAAGTGGTATCAGACTGGTTTGTAGTGGAGGAATTTGTTGCCAGTTTCTTTCATCTTTAATCCGTATTCATGTTGTAATGTAGTAACTTTTGTGGCACAAATACCACAATATGGCAGAAACACTATGTTTTGGCACAAATACTTTGATTTGGTATAGTTTACCTTCTTCACCCCTTTTCAGCAAAATTTTCATTTTTTTCACCCCTTTTCAGCACAAATTCCATTTTTTGGGGCTGTTTTCAGAAAAAAAAAACTCTTTTCTGCAGAAATTCTGCTGATTCACCTCTTTTCTGCAAATTTTTCAGCTTTTCACATCTTCTCAGCACAAAACTCAGCAGCTTCTGCTCATTTAGCAAAATTGTCAGTTTCTCCATCTCTTGTGTTTGTCGGAACAAGTTTAGTTCAGTGAGATGTGTAGCTTCCTTGAGACCAGAAGGGCCAGGTTTAAATCCTGGTCATGGGATTTGAACACCTGTTTTCAGCACAAATCTCAACTTATTAGCTGTTTTAAGCAGAAACCTGTTTTACGCAGAGAAACTTTTTTAACTCAATTTCAGCTTTTTCACCCCTTTTCAGCAAAATTTTCAGTTTCCCAGCTTTTTCAGCTATTTTCAGCAAAAACATCTTTTCAGCAGAATTCTGAAAAGAGTTCTGCAGAAACACTTTTCAGCAGAACTTCTGCTGACTGAACTGTTTTCAGCAGAATTTTCACCTCTTTTCAGCCCAAATTCTGCTTGTTCACCTCTTCTGCAAAATTTTCAGCCTTTTCACCTCTTATTAGCACAAATCTCAGCTGTTTTCAGGAAAAACTCTTTTAAGCAGAAATTCTGCTGATTCACCTCTTTTCTGCAAAATTTTCAGCCTTTTCTCCTCTTACCAGCACAATTCTCAGCAGCTTCTGCTCATTTCAGCAAAATTGTCAGTCTCTCCACCTCTTCTTTGTGAAAATGAGTTTGCGTAATTGAGAGTGACTTTGGCACAGTGAGATGAGTTACCGCCTTGAGACTAAGAGGGCCAGGTTCAAATCCTGCTCAAGGCAACATTTTTTTTCACCACCATACAACTTTTGCAACTTTTCATCTTTTTCAGTTTTTGAGCAGACAGCTTCAGCATTAAGGCATCCACACAGCATTTTCGCAGGAAATGCAAATTTTTCTAGTTATTCTTCAAGTTGCTTCCGTGACGTTTTTCGCGAGAACTACTTCCACAATTTTGTGTGCTATTTTCACCGTTCAAATTTTAAACTATTCTGCTATTTTTGCTCTTTCCGGCAATGACTTTTAGTATTTTTTGCTCTTATACTTTTTAAAATATTACGTTTTTTCCTTTAATTTGTCCCATTGAAATGAATGGGAAACTTCCGCAATTCTGCTAAAACTTACTCTTTTTGAAACTTGACTACGTTCTCATACTTTCGCCTAGAACAACCATTCAAATTTTAAAATGTTCACAAATTATTGGGCTATTCATGAATGATTCAGCTTTTTCATATCTGTTACCGTTTTCATCGTATCCCTCTCTAAGTTTTGAGTTTCATCTTTGTGATTTTTCACAAAATACATGCGTTGTTATGGTTGCTATGCAGTTGGTTCTAAGTGAGCCACTGTACCTTTTGCAATTCTCACTTCATGTCCGAACAACTTCTTGCTACTCGGTCAATTTCCCCTCAACCCCCACAAATTATACATCAAAACGTAGGTATTTTTGCTGGCTTTCAGAAAATGTCACTATCATTGTTGTGGGTTTTATAGAATTTTTCCAAATCTCCTCAGACCAACACAAAGTCTTAAAACTCTCCATAGAAAGTCAATGGAGAGTTTGTTCAAAATCATCGCTGATTTCTGTAATGAGAGGCATTTTCGAATCGCCATATCTCCCCAAAAGCGAAGTTAAGACATAAGGCTTGTCCCAATATATCTTCAGACACTCCTGACGCTCACAATTCAAGAATTTTTTTCTCATCTATTACCATTTGGCCATGAATTGGGTTTGTTTGAGGGTAGGAAATTCGTCCTTCGCTCAGATTTCTTCAGATTTCAAACTCTGAAATGAACCACTTTTTCCTCTCGTCATATCTTTTTAATGGATTTCCACAGAGACCTGAAAATTTCCATGATTGTTCACCAAAGACTGCTGTCTCTTACGGTGAAAGAATGATATTGATACTCCAAATAGATTTAGAGTTAGAAAGCGTTGTTTGAGGGCAAGTCAAGGCAGTTTTGCTTTGCTCTACTCAGTTATGGTGCATTAGAAGTCAAATATCTTTAATAATTCATATTTTAATGATAAAGTGTCAACACTTTAAGATTCCCCCATCTCTTCTGAACAAAACGGTGTAAGAATGACCGTTCTAGCCCCTACGGTTAGGAAATTATGGCCATTTGTTTGAGAGGAATCCTCACTATGAGAAATTCACTGCAGAAATCCTGTCTCTGTGCTCTGTGTGTGTAAAAACGGCTGCACCTGTTTTGGCGGGAAAAAGTACACAGCCTCTCTGATTGGTGGATTCAAATTTAGCAGCTCCCAGGCTGCTTGACTGACCTAGAAACTTGCTTGTCTCTCCTGTGTGTGTGTGTGTGTGTGTGTGTGTGTGTGTGTGTGTGTGTGTGTGTGTGTGTGTGTGTGTGTGTGTGTGTGTGAGACAGAGAGAGAGAAAGGAGGAGGCGAGAGAGAGTTTTTATGGGAGCATCTTATTATATGATTTAAATTCAATATATTTAGACTGGTTGACTGAATTTGATCCTGTGTGTGTCTCTCTGTGCATGTGTGTTTCCATATGTGTCCATATTTGTGATTGTGTCACTGTTATACTTTTTTTTGCTGATTTTTTCATTTAACAATTACATTTGAGGGACCCTTAGCATGTTCAGGATTCTTTCAGCTGTCCATTTTGCTTTTCCAATTTTTCTATTTAAGTTATTACTATTGTGTTGAGTCATAGCATTTCTGCTGCTTTTCAGTATTTGTGCTAAATACAGCATTTCTGCAAAATCATACTATGTCTGCTATTTTATGAGATTTGTGCTAAATACAGCATTTCTGCTAAATCATACTCTTTCTGCTATTTCATAAGATTTGTGCTAAATATAGTGTTTCTGCTATTTCTGCCAAATTTAGTATTTTTGATTAATTAGGGTTTTTCTACCAAATCATAGTACAGTTTTACTGCTTTTTATAGGATTTTTAGAGGATATTTATATTGCTTAATATAGTATTTCTGCTTTTTATAGGATTTGTGCTTAATATAGTTTTTCTAAAAATGTAGTATTTATGCTTAATCATACTATTTCTATATATTTCTGCCAGGTCCCCAGGCAGCTAATCCTGTGTGAGGACTGATACATACAAATACATATCAGGGCCTGCACGGCTTCCCAGCCAGCCAATCATATCTGGGGTCTGCCCTTTCTTCTCTCGTCATATCTCAGCGACAGATGTACAAAGAGCAATGCAAATCACAGTCAAAGTACACGAACGTACGCTGATTCACCCAGTACAAGAATTATGCTTCTAGTCCACCTAGTTTTTGAGTTACACGACGTTTTGTAACTGCAAAAAACGGCGTTTTTCGCCTCTCACCGCAATCTGATTCTGACTGCTCATCACCCTGTTTTCCAGGCGTGCGCTCTCTTTCCCAGTGGCGCAGTTGGTAATGACACAGGTCTGCAACCCAAAGGTCGTGGGTTCAATTACACCTTGGGCAACATGTGTTTTTTCCTACAAATTAATACACTATCACAGACCACTAATTCATATTCATCATTTATTACAATTCTGCAACCTTTTATGATTTTAGCAGCTTTTGTAATATGGACCTCAGATTCTTGTTAACACTCCATGGCACAAATACTATTCCCTTTAGGCTCTGTGTGTGTGTGTGTGTGTGTGTGTGTGTGTGTGTGTGTGTGTGTGTGTGTGTGTGTGTGTGTGAGAGAGAGAGAGAGAGAGAGAGCCCTTTGATGGGAGCATCTTATTATATCACTTAAATTCAATATATTTAGACTGGTTGACTGAATTTGGTCCTGTGTGTGTCTCTCTGTGCATGTGTGTTTCCATATGTGCCCATATTTGTGATTGTGTGACTGTTATACTTTTTTTGCTGATTTTTTTTTTCAATTAACAATTAGATTTGAGGGACCCGTAGCATGTTCAGGATTTTTCCAGCTGTCCATTTTGCTTTTCCAATTTTTCTATAAGTTATTACTGTTGTGCTAAGTCATAGCATTTCTGCTGCTTTTCAGTATTTGTGCTAAATACAGCATTTCTGCTAAATCATACTATTTCTGCTATTTTATGAGATTTGTGCCAAATACAGCATTTCTGCTAAATCATACTATTTCTGCTATTTCATAAGATTTGTACTAAATATAGTGTTTCTGCCAAATATAGTATTTCTGCTTAATTATAGTATTTCTGCCATTTTATAGTATTTGTGCTAAAACATAGTATTTCTACTAAATGTAGTATTTATGCTTAATCATACTATTTGTATATATTTCTGCCAGGTCCCCAGGCAGCTAATCCTCTGTGAGGACTGATACATATAAAATTTACATATCAGGGCCTGCACGGCTTCCCAGCCAGCCAATCATATCTGAGGTCTGCCCTTTCTTCTCTCGTCATATCTCAGCGACAGATGTACAAAGAGCAATGCAAATCACAGTCAAAGTACACGAAAGTACGCTGATTCACCCAGTACAAGAATTATGCTTCTAGTGCACCTAGTTTTTGAGTTACACGACGTTTTGTAACTCCAAAAAACTGTGTTTTTCGCCTCTCACCGCACTCTAATTCTGACTGCTCATCACCCTGTTTTCCAGGCGCTCGCTCTCTTTCCCAGTGGCGCAGTTGGTAATGACACAGGTCTGCAACCCAAAGGTCGTGGGTTCAATTACACCTTGGGCAACATGTTTTTTTCCCCTACAAATTAATACACTATCACAGACCAGTAATTGATATTCATCATTTATTACAATTCTGCAAACTTTTATGATTTTAGCAGCTTTTCTAATATGGACCTCAGATTCTTGTTAACACTCCATGGCACAAATACTGTTCCCTTTAGGCTCTGTGTGTGTGTGTGTGTATCAATATTTCTCCCATTTTAAAGTATTACTCCTCCATAATTGTATTTCTGTTAAATCAAAGTACTTTTACTACATCTTAGTACTTCTGCTCAATCATAGTATTTCTGCTAAATCATAGTATTTTGCCAAATTATGGTTTTTGTGCCAAATCATAACATTTGTTTTATGTTACAGTATTACTACTAAGTGGAGGAATTTCTGTCATGTTACAGTATATGTGCTGATTACAGTATTTCTGCTAAATCATAGTATTTCTACTATATTATATTTTTTCTTTCTAAATATAGCATTTCTGCTATATAATTGTATTACTGCTATGTTATAATATTTGTGCTAAACCAGAGTATTTCTGCTGAAACATAGTATTTCTGCCGAATGATAGTATTTCTGTCAAATTACAGTATTTTTGCTAAAACATAGTATTTTAAAAAAAATTTCAATATTAATAGTAAATTACAGTGTCTCTGGTAAATCGCAGCATTTCTGCTATGTTGTACTGTTTTTCTAAATCATAGTATTTCTGTAATGTTTAAGAATGTTTGGCTAAATATATTCTTTCTGTTATCTTATACTATTTCTCCTAAATTCTTGTATTTTTTGAGAAGTTATCGTGTTTCTGGTAAGTTACAATATTTCTGCTAAGTTCTGCTATGCTATTGTATTTCTGCCAAGTATTATGTTTCCTCTAAGATATTGCAGTTCTGCTAAGTTACTACATTTTAGCAAAGTTCCTTTTCTTCTGCAAAGTTTTTACAAATTCTGCAACTTTTCAGCTTTTTCTGCTAGTTTCAGCAGACAGCTTCAGCATTACAGCATCCACACTGCATTTTCGCAGGAAATGCAAATTTTCTAGTTATTATTATTCTTCAAGTTGCTTCCGACGTTTTAGCCGTAGAACTACTTCCACAATTTTTGTGCTATTTTCACCGTTCAAATTTTAAACTATTCTGCTATTTTTGCTCTTTCCGCAATGACTTTTGGTATTTTCTGCTATTATACTTTTTAAAATATTACGTTTTTTTCCTTTAATTTGTCCCATTGAAATGAATGGGAAACTTCTGCAATTCTGCTAAAACTTGCTCGTTTTTGAAACTTAACTACTTTTTCATACTTTCACATAGAAACTCCATTTAAACTTTAAAATGTTCACAAATTATTGGGCTATTCATGGATGATTCAGCTTTTTCATATCTGTTACCATTTTCATCTTATCCCTCTTCAAGTTTTGAGTTTCATTTTGTGTTTTTTTCACAAAATACATGCGTTGTTATGGTTGCTATGCAGTTGGTTCTAAGTGAGCCACTGTACCTTTGGCAATTTTCTCTTCATGTCCGAACAACTTCTTGCTACTCGCTCAATTTTCACTCAACCCACACAAATTATACATCAAAACGTAGGTATTTTTGCTGGCTTTCAGAAAATGTCACTATCATTGTTGTGGGATTTATAGAATTTTGGCAAATCTCCTCAGACCAACACAAAGTCTCAAAATCCCCATAGAAAGTCAATGGAGAGTTCGTTTAAAATCACCGCTTGATTTCTGTAATGAGAGGCATTTTCGAATCGTCATATCTCCCCAACGAAGCGAAGTTAAGACATGAGGCTTGTGCCAATATATCTTCAGACACTCCTGACGCTCACAATTCAAGAATTGTTTTCTCATCTATTACCATTTGGCCATGAATTGGGTTTGTTTGAGGGTAGGAAATTTGTCCCTCGCTCAGATTTCTTCAGATTTCAAACTCTGGAAATGAGGCACTTTTTTTTCTCTCGTCATATCTTTTGATAGATTTCCACAGAGACCTGAAAATTTCCATGACTGTTCACCAAAGCCTGCTGTCTCTTACGGTGAAAGAATGATATCTATACTCCAAATAGATTTAGAGTTAGAAAGCGTTGTTTGAGGGCAAGTCAAGGCAGTTTTAAACCTTCGCCTCTACTCAGTTATGGTGCATTACAAGTCAAATATCTTTAATAATTCATATTTTAATGATAAATTGTCAACACTGTAAGATTCCCCATCTCTTCTGAACAAAACGGTGTAAGAATGACTGTTCTAGCCCCTACGGTTAGGAAATTATGGCCATTTGTTTGAGAGGAATCCTCACTATGAGAAATACACTGCAGAAATCCTGTCTCTGTGCTCTGTGTGTAAAACGGCTGCACCTGTTTTGGCGGGAAAAAGTACACAGCCTCTCTGATTGGTGGATTCAAATTTAGCAGCTCCCAGGCTGCTTGACTGACCTAGAAACTTGATTTTCTCTCCTGTGTGTGTGTGTGTGTGTGTGTGTGTGTGTGTGTGTGTGTGTGTGTGTGTGTGTGTGTGTGTGACAGAGAGGAGAGAAAGAGAGAGGAGAGAGAGTTTTTATGGGAGCATCTTATTGTATGATTTAAATTCAATATATTCAGACTGGTTGATTGAATTGGATCCTGTGTGTGTCTATGTGCTTGTGTGCTTCCATATGTGTCCATATTTGTGATTGTGTGACTGTTATACTTTTTTTTGCTGATTTTTTTTTTCATTTAACAATTACATTTGAGGGACCCTTAGCATGTTCAGCATTTTTTCAGCTGTCCATTTTGCTTTTCCAATTTTTCTATTTAAGTTATTACTATTGTGCTAAGTCATAGCATTTCTGCTGCTTTTCAGCATTTGTGCTAAATACAGCATTTGTGCTAAATCATACTATTTCTGCTATTTTATAGGATTTGTACTTAGTATAGTATTTCTGCTTAATTATAGTATTTCTGCCATTTTATAGTATTTGTGCTAAAACATAGTATTTCTACTAAATGCAGTATTTCTGGGTAATCATTGTGTTTCTAAATATTTCTGCCAGGTCTCCAGCAAGTCAATCCTCTGTGAGGACTGTAATATTCAAATTTACATATCAGGGCATGCACGGCTTCCCAACCAGCCAATCATATCTGAGGGCTGAGACATACAAATTTGTATATTGAGGCTTCCGTGGCTTCCCAGCCAGCTGAGGGCAAGTCAAAGTAGTTCATGCCTCACCTCTACTCAGTTATGGTGCATTACAAGTCAAATATCTTCGGTAATTCACATTTTAATGATAAATTGTCAACAGTTGAAGATTCCCCCATCTCTTTTGAACAAAACGGTGTAAGAATGACAGTTCTAGCCCTCATGGTTAGGAAATTATGGCCATTTGTTTGAGGGGAATCGTCACTATGAGAAATAAACTGCAAAAAGCCGGTCTCTCTTTGTGCTGCTGTGTGTGTGCCTGTGTGTGTGTGTGTGTGTGTGTGTGTGTGTGTGTGTGTGTGTGTGTGTGTGGAGAGCATGTTTGCTGGTGGGAAAAAGTAAACAGACTCTCTGATTGGTGGATTCAAATTGAGCAGCAGATCCAGGCCGTTTGCCTGTCATAGATACAGCTGAAAATATAAAGATGAAAATAGATGAAGAAGCTGAGGTGCCACATTTAGCACTTCTCCTAAATTATAGTATTTTTGCTAAATCATAGGATTTGTGTTATCTTATCCCCAGGGCAGCTGTGGCTACAACTGTAGCTTGCCTCCACCAATGTGTGAATGTGAGAGTGAATGAATAGTGGCATTGTAAAGCGCTTTGGGTGCTTTGGATTTATATAGCGCTTTTCAATCTATTATTATCTATGCAGAGTGACCAGCACCAGGTCTGGTGAACTCCATCATCAGCTCATTGTGTTCAAGAGGAGACACTTCCTATGACTTCAGTCATTTTCACTTTTACCTAATTTTTGTGCTGTGTTTTCTTATGTGCTGGCTGAAACGTGTATCTCTCTCTCTCTCTCTCTCTGTTACTGTGTGTGTGTGTGTGTGTGTGTGTGTGTGTGTGTGTGTGTGTGTGTGTGTGTGTGTGTAAAAGCCACCCCTGCACTAATTACTGATAGTTGAGAACAAGTCTTTGTGTATTAACAGGTTTACACTCTATGAAACTGATTTTTCTTACAAATATGATTTTTACATTAACATGTGTAACTCTGTAACACAAAGTGTAACTGTTAAGGCTATAGTTTAGATGGTTGTCTTTAAAACCTTCACTGAAGAGTCTTGTTGGAGACAGCCACAGCTTTACCTCACTGTAGCAGGGGTGAACAAGTGGTTGCAAGTCCATTTAGGTCAGAATTCATATGATTACAACCAATATGTACTAGAATAAAAGAAACAAATGTGCAATGAACATGTCAGGAGTCACTGTTAAAAAGTCTCATGGCAGTGGGGTTAAAGGACCTCCTGAACCTCTGATTCCTGCAGTGCAGTGAGGTGAGCCTCTGCAGCTCCTACTGTCCTGTGAGGATGATTAGGCGATCACCCACATCAGCTCCTTGGTGTTGGTTTTCAGAAGAAAACTGTTCTTATTTCTGCAGTCAGTTAAATAAATCTATCATAATACAGTACATTTTAACATAATGACCTTGTGTTTATTTATGTCTTTTAACCATTATTTCAAATTCAAAGAATCCTGTTTGAAACATTTATTAAACTTATAGAATTAAATTTCTGCTAGTTGTTTTTTGTTGCAATAAAATCTAGCATATTAATATTTAAATGTACATATATTTTTCACGTTTTCAATGCCAATTTTGTGTAATGGCAAAGTTTCCCACTACCCGTGAATGCCTCTTTTTTTACGTCTACGGCTGACTACTGAATCTCCGCCCACTCTCTGCCTGATCGCTGCCGGTAAGCGCTGCTTCTCTGTCTCTCTTCTCTGAAATAAATGTGTATAAACTGTTTGAGTGATTTACCGAGTTGTTGTTAGTGACTTATAAAGCCAGTCGACGTATAAGTCATGTTAAAGTAACACAATGGCTGCTTTTTGAGTGAAACGTTGTAATTTTAGTATTTAAAAGGAGTGTTTGGTATGCTAGCCCTAACAACCTAAGCGCTAACGCCTAGCCTAGCTCCTGTAGGCCTAGTGTGAAATTCATATGGTTCATTTAATTGTTTAATACAGTTATTGTGTTGTATTTGGTTCATTCGGTGTGCTAGTGTTTCTGAGTCTCTTAGGGAATCTGAAGTTAGTTCTCCTCTTCACAAATCAGTCAGTTAAAACGGCCTCATTCTTTAGGTTATAAGGTAATGAGCCGCCATTTTAGAACCACTGATTAGCTGCTGAAGCAGCAGTGTCGACTTCAAAGGAGCCATTTTACCGCCTCTGACTGAAGGCCGGGAGAAAAAGAGTCACGTGCCTGTGCGGGTGTGTCTGTGTTGTGGGTTAATTAACAGAAGGAAGAGAGAGAATGAGGATAAAACACATAATATAAGAATAATAACATTTCTTAACAAGAAGTTTTTTTTAATTAATCAATTTTAGTTTTTTAGTTAAATTTTAAGAAGTATTTAACAAACACTTGTTTGTGCAGGTTGGTTGGTTTTTAAGTAAAACCTACACCTGCAGCTCTGTTTAACTTCTCGCTTTGTGAAAAATTGATAACATATAAAAAAGGCCACCTTCAAATAAATAAAATGCAGCAGTGCACCATTAATATTAATATGATATGTAGATATTTAAAACAACAGCATATTAAATAAAACTAAATGACACTGTGTGCAGGTGATAATATTTTGGGAAGAATTTGAATGCAGACCAACTCAAATGTTGAAGCCTACAAATATATCACCCAAGCTTTCATTTATGATTGTTCATGCTTTTAAATTGTGATGTCACAATTTGTATTTTTTGTGCTTTGTCTTTTGTTACACAGAGTGAAAGAGATCTTTGGTTTTGCCTTTGCTGGTAAGTAAACAGTGATTGTAACTGAAGCAGTATGAACCTGGCATTGCGTAGCACGTTTGACGACTTGCATACAGTAGTTTGACTTTTTGTGATATGTTTCCATTTACTGATTGGCAAAAACACAGGATTTGTGACCTGTAGCAGCAAAGCCCCCACACAGGACCCCTCTGACTCTCCCTGAAAATGTCCCTGAAGTTTAATAGCCCATTTATGTATGATTTAAATTTCTTATGGCTTATCAAATCCAAACATAGTTAAATGTCAGATGTCTTTATACGGTGGTTCATTTTCTCCTTATGTTTGTGGATTTAAGTAGCAGACAAAACAAATAAAGTGTTTTAGGGGAGTCAGTATAAGTGGTTGCTCAAACACTTAAGAGCTGCACAGGTATTGATTTATATTGTCTCTCAAATTCTGCTGATGTATTACATTAAAGTCAGAACACTGTAGAAGTATTTTGCCTCACTCGGTATAAGTAATAGCTTTAACAGTTAAGCAATAATAAAACGAAGAGAACCAGAGGTGTGAGTGGACATTGTTAGGTACATTACAGCCAGTGTGTCCAATTGGTTTATTACTTATTTAGTGAATATAATGTGTTTTAAAATTAATTAGAAAGGTTGCCAGAAAGGTACACTGCAAAATTCATAAATATTCCTAGCAACGGGTACAATGAAAGGACTTTGTAGTGTAATATTTTAAGACATTTAATTTTAATTACAAAACATGGTGCACCTCTGCTATTGTAACATGTTAATATTTAAATGTATTTTAAGATTTACATATTCATGTCAGACATGAGGTTTTCTGTTGCTTCTGATTTATATAATTACTTTGTATCTTACAAGTTTTGGTTTTCACACTTTATTAGCACTGACTTGTGGTAGAAAATGTTGAAGCCACAAAGCTTCTGTGTAGGAAATATTTGGTATATCCTGCACTTGTGCCAACAAATATTGGTGGATATTCTTTGCATTTCTGTGGTAATGAATGCTTTTATTACACATGCCATTTGAGACGCTGCAGTTCATTTATCTCCTCTTTACACTACAGTAAGCTCATAAAGCCTTAATTTATGTCTTAGTAAATTGGATTTGTGTGAAGAGGCTCAACAGTCTGAATCATCAAACAGTGATCTGATGAATTGTTTCCTTTCTCTAGACTGCTGATCTGATCGTCTCAAGTCTGGTAAGTAAAGGTTTGTCTGAGGTGCAGTGCTGGGAAATGTTTCTCATTATAGGAGATTCAGTTTAGTGCTGTGAGTCAGCACAGCTCTTGGCAATCATCAAATCCTAGAAAAGTCTATGTAAACATTTCCAGACTTACAGATCTCTCTTATCATCATACTACATTTTTAATTAGGCCCTAATGTCGGCCATGCTGATTTATTGTAGATTGAGGGGAGTGTGTATTAAACATGCCCCATATAATTTTTCATTTTGCCAAAAGTCATACTGAGTAAATTATTTTTTACTTTTATGTTAACGGCTCCCCAGACATTATGATATACTGTTGTACCAGGTAAGTACACACAGAAATGGGAATTTGAGACCTTTGGGCATTTAGGAACATGTGATGTGTCATAAGTTTGAGTTGAGTGCATGTGAAGTGTTTAAAGCAGGTGGTCTGAAACTGTCTGCTCTAACTTCATTGTGTGGGTTTAGCTTGACCATATTATGTTTACAGTAAGTTACTATAGCACCACATCTTGGTTTACAGACTCTGTTTGTTTTATTGTGTTAATAGAATGAAAAATGTCCTTAGAAATGTTCCATCATTATGTTAAACATTTTCATTCAGTTGAATCTAATAATGTACTGTACAACTCTTCAGTGTGTAATGATATACATGTTCTGTATTTTTCGGACTGTAAGGCGCACTAAATTCTAAGGCACATTAAGTCAAACAAAACAGATAAGCCAAACTTTATTCAACTCATTTACAATAACTCTCAACATTGTTCAGTTGTAAGACATAAAATACAGAACAATTCACTCACTTTTCAGGATTTTGTATTGATGAATGTGGATTGATCAGTTTGAACTCTGCTTCATAAGCATGGCTCTCAACAGGTGCCAGGCCCTTATACACACACACACACACACACACCATATTATGTTGAAGCACAGTACGAATTACTCTACGAGGGTGCTGACTATGGTAGCCATGCTCCGACAATACATCAAGCGGCACAGCTTTGTAGCTTACCAAAGTCTTACTAAAATATTTGACAGAATTTGGATCGCTGTGTACCACAGAAATCCAGTTTGAGGTCAGTAAGCATAACCAGAATCAATACACTAGGCACATTGTATATTTTTGAGAAAATGACAGGATTTTAGGTGTGCCATATACTCTGAAGAATATGGTAAATCCAAGCATATTGGAAACATGACTAATTCCAGTCCTTTTGTGTCTTACAGGTGACCTGCTGCAGAAAACCCTCTCCCTCTATCATTATCAAGCAATTCTGTCTATCCTATCACTCTCCCAACTCTATCTAATTTGACAGCCATTCTATCTTGTATCAATCTATCCCAACTGCTCTATCTAATTTGACAGCCATTCTGTCTTGTATCAATCTATCCCAAGCACTCTATCTCGTTTTCAGAAATCCCAGTTTTCAGAAATCCCAGTCTTCAGAAATCCCAGTCTTCAGAAATCTAAGTCTTCAGAAATCCCAGTTTTCAGAAATCCCAGTTTTCAGAAATCCCAGTTTTCAGAAATCCAAGTTTTGAAAAATCCAAGTTTTGAAAAATCCAAGTTTTGAAAAATCCAAGTTTTGAAAAATCCAAGTTTTTGGCAATTGAAGTTACCAGAACTTTGTCAATCTGTATTCAGAATTCTGAGAGATCTCTGCTCTCACTGCTCCTCCTTTCCTGTCATTAAACTCTCTCTCCATTCATTTTGCTGGAAAATAACAATTAGAAAGTTGAATATACAGTAGTAGAATTGCAGTACAGTAGAACTTATAGTAGAAACTACTTATACAGCCCTACATTTGTAGTTTTAACTTGGCATTACACTTTGAAATAAACACTGATAGTTTGGCTTACAAGTGCAATTTGATAAATTATATAAACTTATATACACCTTTTTGAGATATATTTGTAGTAAGATAATCTGGTTATTTTGTAATTCAGACTGTTATATTCACATAAATATTAAATTTGATTCATATACATTTTTCAAGTCTGTTTCATTGGTTATAACATTTGACTACAAGTTTATACTATTATTATTTAAGGACAAACCCTTTTTGTCACTCAGTGTAAGTGTTCAGTTACAGTTGTCATCTAGAGGCTGCCCTGAGGACCCAGACTTCCTGTTTCCTGACTGCTGCAGAACATCCAGCTGAAGAATCCCCCATCGCCTGTCATCTGATCACCTCACCATCACAGCTCATATTTGCTTTAAATTTTAAATATCTGAAAGATTTACACAGTCTACTTAAAAGTTAAGAGTTTTATTATAGCCTGTTGATTGATTGTTGAGATTTATTCTGCATATTACATTACAGAAGTATAGACCTATTTGTTATCCAGTCTGGTTAAAGAAAAATAGAAGTAATAATATACAGTTTTTGAAAAAAGTTACAATAAAACAGACCAAAGTGTTTTCAAAGAACTTTAAATAACTTTTATATTGAGTTTGTATTTAAGTCAGCCTTTTATATTAATTCTGATAAATCTCTGATTTTAATAGTCATTAAAGTCATTAGTTTTTCAGTGTTTACAAGTTGACTTTTGTTTACATTTGTGTATACATATAAGTTCCAGTTTGTACTTCAACAAAATGCCAAGAAAAGGTCAAAGGTCACAGTCCCAGAAGCTTAGATGGCAAAAGCAGCGAGAACAGGTAAATGTTTCTCAGACCGGTGAGCAGGTAAAGGTGTCCGTTACAAGTATTCCCAGTCCAGAAGTGCAGAGCAGTGCTCAGACAGCTGCAGTGTCTTATGCAGATGTGGTAAAGAGAGGTGTTCGCTCAGCATGTGTGCCAGATGCTAAAGTACAGGTAATCCAGACTGAACCCCAGGTAACTGTGCAAACGCAGTATGATGGAGAAGCTCCAGGACCGTCTCATGTACAGGTTACAAACACTGAAAGTCGTCCACGAGTGAGTAGCATCTGTGCGTCCCGAAGCCAGGCCTCTCCTAAGTATGGAAAGTACCGGAATCAGCAATGCATGGCGAACAGTTTGGTTTTCCTGTCATTCTTACACGAGGATGAATTCATTACGAGAGCAGATCTTAACCGTGTGTTGGACAAAGGCCATGCCATGCATTCAGATGCCAGAAAGAGGTTTGTGAACAGCGTGTTTCTAGCCTGCGATGAGCTTCCCTCAGTGGTCACCAGCCGCAGACAAAGTATCAAGTGGACATGTCTCAGTTTGCTCATTACGGCGCATTTGATGGTACAGATCATCTTCCGAGCCTTGAACAGGGACTACAGTGTTTGGTTTCAGCGGTTCGCTATGCTTTGCTAGTCATGGGAGGAAACGTCATTGCAGTTTGCAGGCTGACTTCAGGTGAATACGCATATTTTGACCCTCACTCACGTAAGTCTACAGGAATGCCATTGTCGCTAGCTGTAAGTGGTGGAACTGCAGTTATGTTAAAATTCACACGTCTTAACGACATGACTGACAGGATCAAACGCTTGTACCGAATGTTTAGCATCGCACCAACCTGCACTTATGAGCTACAACCTGTCGAGTTTCACAGTGAAAACGCTGCTGACCAAAGAGATGCTAATCAAACCACCGAATACAGACAAACCGCTGCAAGTGTTCCAGCTGTAGCTTTAAATGAAGCTGTCCAAGAATTAAATTCCCAAACAACCACTGAGCAGACACGGAAAACTGTTACGGAGACTGTAATCACTGAAGTGACATCATCCAGAGTGGATTATTCAGATGAGACAGCTGCTACTGAAAACAACAATCATCCGTCTGATTATTTACAGAAAGAAACCTCTGCATCTTCTGTGAGAGAAACTCAGGTAATATCAGATGCTGTTCCTCAGAATGATTCAAACACTGTCTCCTGTTCAACTAGGGCAACACAGGAACTGCCACATAAAATTTTGAAACGTAATAAACAGGAAGCACAAAAAATGAGGAGAAGGTCACTGGCCCAACAGAAATTACCACAAAGAAAGGAAAATCAGAAAAGGAAGGAAAGGAGATGTACAGTTGTGATGAAAGCTTTAGGGCAAAGAAAAGAAATTCCAGTACAAAGTCTAATGATCCAGATCACAGACAGAAGAAGAGAGTGTACAAAAATAATCTGTATAAACTAAATGCTACATATAGAGAGAAACAGACAGAACATTTGAGAAAGATCTATAAAGAAAGAGATGATTTTAAGGAAAAACAGAAGGAGCAAATGAAAAGGCTGTATAGAGAAAGTGCTAAAATTAGAGAGAAAAAAAGGGAACGTGTCATAAGGACATACAAAGACAATCCTATAATCCGAGAAAAGCAGAAAGAACATATAAGGAGAACATATAAAGAGTCTTCTATATTCCGAGAAAAGCAGAAAGAACGTTTAAGGAGAACATATAGAGAGTCTTCTATATTCCGAGAAAAGCAGAAAGAACGTATAAGAAGAACATATAGAGAGTCTTCTATATATTCGAGAAAAGCAGAAAGAACGTTTAAGAAGAACATATAGAGAGTCTTCTATATTCCGAGAAAAGGAGAAAGAACGTTTAAGAAGAACATATAGAGAGTCTTCTATATTCCGAGAAAAGGAGAAAGAACGTTTAAGAAGAACATATAGAGAGTCTTCTATATTCCGAGAAAAGCAGAAAGAACGATTAAGAAGAACATATAGAGAGTCTTCTATATTCCGAGAAAAGCAGAAAGAACGTATAAGAAGAACATATGGAAGTTCTGTTGAATTCAGAGAGAAACATAAAGCCTGCATGAGGTCCTATGTATATAAACTATATCAAGAAAGTGAAGAAACACTAGATTTACTATCCTGCGCAAATTTGCGTAACTTCCCTAAACCCAATACCCCCTAGAATTACTGGCTTTTTTATTTTCTGGTGCAAGTCCCGAGGTGTTAAGCACCCCTGCTGAGATTTTCACAGGTCGTCAGCTTGTTTCTCCTACAGCTTTTGTTGTGCAAACCACCCATTGTCCTTGAGGCCTGGCACATTTGCATTTGCTCACTCAGAGTTGCTCAGATCCAAGGCAGGCCAAACCTCTGTGTTACAACTTTCAGAAATGCCTGATAGAAATGCTTCAACTTACTCATGAGATTTTGACCACATTTTTTGCGGAAGTCACAACTATATTGAATGCACGACCGTTGTTGCCAGCTGCAAGAAATGCTGTTCCCTACCAAGGTTCGTTTCAAAGTTTGAAAGACTTTGAAATAAAACAGACTTTGTGTACCCATATATTGTGAATGTCTGTCTTTTGTATGTAGGTTGTAACACAGAGGTTTGGCCTGCCTTGGATCTAAGTAAACAAATGCCAATGTTGCACACACACACACACACACACACACACACACACACACACACACACACACAGCAAATCTGCATTTATTTGTCCCACAAGTGGAAAATCTGCATTGTCATTGCAAAAAAGTGGACAGAGCTCAGTATAGAAAGTGCACTATACAAACAATCTGGAAACATAAATATGGACACGTGTATTCAAAAATATTGGTGTATGTATACACACACACACACACACACACACATATCTATCTATCTCGTGTGTGTGTGTGTATGTATATATATATATATATATACACACATATATATATATATATATATATATATATATATATATATATATATATATATATATATATATATATATATATATATATATATATATATATATATATATGATATAGATGTGTCTGTGTGTATAACTAGACTTTATGGTTTAAGTTCATGAACTTATGGCATTCATTTCAATCCTGTTTGTAAGAGCAATCATGTGTCCTGTTGGTGTCATTGTGGATTGCTGGTCAGAAAGTTTTCTGGTGCCACTAATCAAAGAGACAATGCCCGAGATAGATTCATTTCAATTATGCAACACCTTCGATTTGATGACAGGGACACGCGGGCAGAACGGGTGAAAACAGACAAATTTGCAGCGATCTCCGACATCTGGACACGCTTCAACGAGAACTGTGCTAAGAGTTTCACTCCAGGGGAACACATGACCATAGATGAACAGCTGTTCCCTACCAAGGTTCGTTGTCCATTCACCCAGTATATTGCAACCAAGCCAGACAAATTTGGGATCAAGTTCTGGATGGCCACGGATTTGGACACCAAATATGTCTGCAGTGCATCTCCTTACTTGGGAAAGGACCCCAGTCGTCAGAAGGGAGAGAGGCTGGCAGAGAACATGGTCATGAAACTGATGGAGCCGTTTTTGGATGATGGGAGAAATGTCACAACGGACAATTTCTTTACTTCACTGTCACTGTCGCACAGACTGCTGCAGCGCAAAACAACATTACTGGGCACGGTGAATAAAGTCCGGCGTGAACTTCCTCAACTTGCAAAAGATACTGCAAAGCGAGAGGTATTCTCCACTTCAGTGCTTTTACAGTGTGGTGTAGACGTGTTGGACCAAATGGCACGGATGTATTCTGTAAGATCAGCAACACGCAGGTGGCCAGTAGCGGTTTTCACAATATGCTGGACCTGGCGCCAGTGAATGCCTACATTTTGTACAAGGCATGTACAGGGTGGACAGGCAAAAGAAGATTGTTTCTGCGTCTTCTAGCTCAGCAACTTCGTTGCCGATTCATGCAGCACAAGGAAATCTTAGCACAGAGGCAGGCTGCTGCAGCTGCTGTGCCAGGGACTGTAAAGACAACACAGTGCCAGGTGCAAGAGAGCTGCAACAGGAATCGCAGCAGATTTACCTGTGCAACATGTAAGAAATTCACCTGTGCCAAATGCAGGGATGATGGACACTGGGTCTGCAAACCCTGTAAAGTTTGAAACGCTTTGAAATAAAACAGACTTGTGTACCCATATATTGTGAATGTCTGTCTTTTGTATGTAGGTTGTAACACAGAGGTTTGGCCTGCCTTGGATCTGAGTAAACAAATGCCAATGTTGCGCACACACACACACACACACACACAGCAAATCTGCATTTATTTGTCCCACAAGTGGAAAATCTGCATTGTCATTGCAAAAAAGTGGACAGAGCAAGGTATAGAAAGTGCACTATACAAACATTTATATATATATATACATATATACATATTATATATATATATACATACATAGTTATACACACACATACATAGTTATACACACAGACACATCTATATCATATATACACACACACACATATATATATATGTATGTATATATATATATATATATATATATATATATATATATATATATATATGTGTGTGTGTGTGTATATATGATATAGATGTGTCTGTGTGTATAACTAGACTTTATGCATATTATATAAGGTGTGGCTATATAAATATATAAATATATGTACAACTCTGTGTATATATGTTTATGGACAGGCATGCAGGCAGGTAAGGAAGGAAAGCAGCCTTGCAGGAAGGAAAAACTTGAATCTCTCATGGTTAGGGGTTGGGGAGGGTGTGTTTGCACAACAAAAGCAGGAGAACAATGGAGCTGACGACCTGTGAAAATCTCAGCGGGGTGCCAAGAGGTGTTAAGGTCGGGGGGAATTTACGCAAATCTGCGCAGGCCAGTAAATCTAGTAGTAGGGACTTGCACCAGGGAAAAAAGGCTCAGTAATTCTAGTGTTAAAAAGAAAAAACTATCTTACAGCACTAAACGTTATGGAGAAGAGAGACAATTTCAGCAACAACACAAAGAGAATATGAGAGAACGAATGAGAGTAAAATATTGGAACGTTTTTTCTTTTAGACAGATGCATAATATCAGATGTGCAATGAATATAAAAAGAAAATATCGTCAGATGCATCGACCAGCTGAAAGTTTACAGTCTCATCCAGATAACAGTTTAATGAATGAGGCCATATCTCGTTTCAGATCAAACATTAAGTCAGCACCATCTTATGTTTGTACTGTTTGTCTAAAAGCTTCTTTTCCTAATCAGGTGAAAATCTGCAAAGAGAAAATTACTCAAAACACCCAACTGTAGCTCAGCAGTGTCTAACTGGTAAATTTGTTCATATGTGTGATGAAGCATGTAATAATAACTGCAGCTTTCCTGTTGAGAGAAAAAAGGAGTATATCTGTCACACGTGTCACAGTTCCCTCAAAAGTGGACGCATGCCAAGGCTTGCTGCTGTTAACGGTTTAGAACTGCAGGATATTCCAGCTGAACTGTGTGATCTCAACATTCTGGAGAGACATCTGATTGCCAAATGCATACCATTTGCTAAGATTATTCCTCTTCCAAAGGGCAGACAGAGACTCATACGTGGTAATGTGGTGTGTGTACCATCTGAGGTCCAACAAACAGTTGACTGTTTACCTAGGCTCAGGAACCAATCACAGATAATGAGGATCAAGTTGAAAAGACGACTGTGCTACAAAGGCCATCAGCTGTTCCAGACTGTCACCTGGTCTAAACTGATCCAAGCCCTGCGTAAACTGAAACAGATTCATCCACAGTACACAGATATTGTTATCAGAGATGATGCATTGCTTTGTGATCCCACGTTACCTGATGATGACAGCAGTGATGAAGCCAGCATGGCAAGTGATGATTATGATGAAGCAGATTTAATGGAAATTGACAACTATGAAAAAGATGCCCTTTTGAGTGAAAGTGAGTCTGAAAGTGAACAAGATATTAATATGCAATCCTGTGATGAACAACCAGAAGAACAAAATCCAGAGGAACCAGAAAGTGATTTGAACAATGGAGGTTTTGCTCTAGAAAGTTGCCTGCAGCCTGTAGACATTTCAGAAGAGATTCTCTCTTTCACTGATAACACATATTGTGTGGCTCCTGCAGAAAGAAACAATCCTGTTAGCTTCTTCAGAACTCCTCATTTGGAAGCCATGGCATTTCCTGTGCAGTTTCCTACTGGTCAGAATACACTGGATGAAAAGACGCGTCTTAAACTCACACCAAGTGCTTACTTCAAGTCAAGGCTTTTCAACATTGATGCAAGATTTGCTAAAGATACAAATTACCTGTTTTTCTCACAGTTTGTCACTGAAATACACCTGGCTAATTCCAGCATGACAATACAGCTAAGGAAAGGTAAAACTATGACCAAAGATGGACGCAAAATCACATCAGGAATGTTACAAAGTAAGACAGAAGTAGAGAAGCTGGTAAGAAATAAAGATGCAATCAGATTTATGCAGCCACTCAGAGGAACTCCAGCTTACTGGCAGAAAACTACCAAAGATCTATTCAGTATGGTCCGTCAAATAGGAACACCTCAGTTCTTTGTCACTTTCTCTGCTGCTGAGATGAGATGGCCTGAAGTGATTCAAGCAATAAAGAGACAGCAAGGTGAAGAGGTTGATTTGAAGCCCTGGACTGGTCAGAAAAGTGTGAAATTCTAAGATCAAATCCAGTAACCACCATGCGAATGTTTGATAAGCGTGTTGAGGCTTTGTTCAGAGATTTGCTTTTTCTCCTGCACAGCCCCTTGGTGAAATCATTGATTACTTTTACAGAGTTGAGTTCCAGCACAGAGGTAGTCCACATATACACATGTTACTGTGGATTCGAGAAAAGGTAGAAGTAGATGTGGATGATGACCAAACTGTCTGTGACTTTGTGGACAGATACATCTCAGCTCAACTCCCTGATCCAGAAAAACAACCTGAACTGCACAAAAAGTCGCTGAACTACAAAAGCACAGCAAAACCACACAAAAACATGCTTTAAGAGTGTGAACTCTGGTTGTAGATTTGGGTTTCCAAAACCACCATCCACAAGAACAATGATTGTGAGACAGGATGAGGATTCAGACACTGAAGCTGCAAAAGCCAAGCTCAGACCTTTGTTGAACCTGCTGAAGGAACCTGAAGCTGCTTCCCTCACCATAGAGCAGATTCTGTCACGATGCAACTTGACATTGAATGAGTATGAACAATGCCTCCAAGACATAAACAAGAAAACAGCTCTTATTCTGAAACGTGACCCAAAGGACTGTTGGATCAACAATTACAACCCAGACCTGCTTGAAGCCTGGAACTCTAATTTAGATGTCTCATTAATTTTGAATGCCTATTCATGTATAGAATACCTCTGTAAATATATAACGAAGAAAGAATCTGGCCTTTCTGAATACCTAAAGACAGTTATTGACAACTCTGATAAGAACACGGTCAATGAATGTGATGAAATGAGAGCTGTGATGCAGGCTTATTCAAAAAGAGAGAAATCAGCGCACAGGGTGTGTGTGACTCGTGTCTGTGGCCTAAAAATGAAAAAATGTTCCCGCAGTGTTGTATTTGTACCAACAGATGATAACCCGGTAAAAATGAGTCGCCCGATGAGCTACCT
This sequence comes from Oreochromis aureus, assembly GCF_013358895.1. NCBI lineage: Eukaryota > Metazoa > Chordata > Actinopteri > Cichliformes > Cichlidae > Oreochromis > Oreochromis aureus. Next base: position 866,975 of record NW_024108853.1, read on the forward strand.
GGAAACCACAACACATGACAGTTGTAATATTTGGATGACAAGTTTGGCTGATAAATACAAATGCAGACCTGAGACACCAGAATATGAGGAAATGTCGCTGGCTGATTTTGCTGCCTTGTGCCGGTTGGTGAGTGGTCCAAATGAAGGAAAAGATGTGCTTCCTCTTCTAAACCAGCTTGGATTTGTACAAAGGCGAAAGAATGATAAACCAGCTATAATCAGGTATTACCACTGTTCACAGGAAAAAGATCCTGAGCAATATTATGGACGACTGTTGAGACTTTACCTTCCACACAGATCAGAGCAGGAACTGAAACCACAAGGGTTCCAAACCTATCAGTCCTTCTACAACTCAGGTTTTGTACGACTTCCATGTTCAGACCACAGTGAGTCTGTGAAAAGGGTTGTGAAGAGAAATAAAGACAAGTATGAGAAGAACTCTGAGGATATTGAGAGTGCACTGGAAGAGTTTGAACAAAATAGGGATGTTGTGATTGATGAATGGTGTAATCTTGCTCCTGAATCTGAAGTTGTGAGGCTGCAATGTGATGAGAATCTTCCTGAGAGACATTCTGATGATGAGAACGAACAGGAAAATGTTCCCGACTACAGTCGTCAGTCTGATGCTGTAACAGAGATCAGAGCCATCAGAGAACAACCTGCAGTCGATCCAGCTGTGGTACGTGTAATGTATCAGAATCTGAACCAGAAGCAGGCCTGCGTGTTCTATGCCATAAGAGACTGGTGTATTCAGCGAGTTTGTGGTTTGAACCCAGACCCATTTTCTTCTATGTCAACGGTGGTGCAGGAACTGGAAAGTCACATCTGATTAAATGTATTCACTCTGAAGCATCAAAGATCCTGAGCAGACTGCCTTCTAATGCAGAAGAAGCTGACATATCAAATCCAACTGTTTTACTGACGTCATTTACCGGGACAGCAGCTTTTTCTATCAATGGCTCTACGTTACATTCCCTACTCAAACTACCCAGGAGTCTGAAACCACCCATTCAAGGACTTGGTAACCAACTGGATGAAGTCAGATGTGAGCTTATAAATGCTGAAATTATTGTTATTGATGAGATTTCAATGGTTTCAAAACCCTTTTTGCTTATGTGGATGCAAGACTGAAACAAATCAAAGGCACTCAGAGACCTTTTGGTGGAATGTCAGTTTTAGCTGTTGGAGATTTTACCAGCTGCCACCAGTGCGACAGTCTAAACCTCTCTGTGTTTATGATCCAGAACAGATTGACCTATGGCAGGAACATTTTCAGATGATAACTCTAACCGAGATCATGCGTCAGAAAGATGATGTGGCCTTTGCAGAGATGCTGAACAGGATTAGAGTCAAAGAAAAGACAGATGAGCTTTCTCAGTGCGACAGAGATTTGTTGTCACAGGCTGTGACTGCACCAGAAGAATGTCCAATCGAGGTCTTACACATTTATGCCACCAACAAGAATGTTGAATCCCACAACACAGATGCGCTCAAGAAGCTTCATTCAAACATTATAATCATCAATGCAGACGATTTCCAGAAGGATAAACGTACAGGCAGAATGGCACGAAGAGACAAACCATTTACAGGTGGGCGAAATGATTTACCCGACACCCTGAATGTTGCTGAAGGAGCCCGAGTGATGCTGACCAGAAACTTGGACACACTAAACGGTTTGGTCAACGGTGCTTTTGGTATACTGATAAAGGTGGTGAGATCTGAAAATGATGGACACATAATTAAACTGGGGCTCAGAATGGACAACCGGCAGCCTATGAGACACAACCGCAGTGCTAATGCAGCATCTGATGATCTGGTTTACATTGAAAGAGCAGAGGAGAGTCTGAAGTATAAAGGGGCGGTACGCAGACAGTTTCCTGTAAAGCTAGCATTCGCCTGCACAATTCACAAAACTCAGGGTCTTACAACACAGACAGCTGTAGTTTCAATGAAGAACATTTTTGAACCAGGTATGGCTTATGTTGCTCTCAGCAGGGTGACGTCTCTCAGTGGACTCTATTTGCAGGACTTGGATGAGAACAAGATTTATGCCAATCCCGAGGTAACTGCAGCGCTCCAAACCATGAGACAAGCCAGCGTTGAGGAAATGATGCCTCTTCTTCAGGTCAGAGAAACAGCCAGCAGACCTGACATTCTTACACTGATCCATCACAATACGGAGGGTTTGCCATCTCACATCAGTGACATCAAGAGTCATCATGAAATGTGTTTAGCAGATGTTTTGTGTCTCACAGAGTCTCACCTCCAAGGCTCCTTTGTTGCAGACAGTCTTCATTTGGACGGCTACACCATGTTCAAACGCAACAGACATGTGTCCTACACAAACTTTCCTCACATGGCCAGCAGAAGTGGTGGTGGAGTTGTTGTGTATTGAGGAATCATTTTCAGGTTCAGGTAAAACAGTATCTGCATAATGTCACTGATCTTGAGTTCTTAGTGTTGAAGGTTCAGGCTCCATTCCCTGCGCTCATTGCTGTTGTGTACAGACCTCCTGACTACAGTTTGGCACCGTTCATGCAAAACTTGGTAAGTCTTTTAGATTCACTTGAAATAATGGACTGTCACCCAATAATTGTGTGTGGAGATTTTAATGAGAACCAGTTGCAGAGTGGAAGAAAACAGATTCTGGAGCAGTTTCAGTCTAGAGGGTATTCACAGCTGATCACTTCTGCCACTACAGACAAGAACACCCTGCTTGACCTCATTTTTATTTCTCAGCCACAGCAGAATCTTCATTCAGGTGTCCTGAGGACATATTACAGTTACCACAACCCTGTGTTTTGTGTCCTGTCCTCCAGCCAATCATGAAGTCGTCTGGTGAGTTTTGAAACAATTACAGATCATGTTTGTTACAGAGTTTATTGTTTGTAGAGCATGAAAAAGATTTTTCATTGAAAAACGTGTCTTCCCTACTCTGTCTGTAAGAAGACCCTTTCTTATTGCAATGTTATTAATCATTTCACCAAATCATGGCTGTACTTCATGCAGAGCCGGGAGATCTGCTTTCTGTTATCATGAACCTCAGATCTGAAAAATGCTGCAAAAAGTATTAAACGGACATAACTTATTTTTTATTCTCATGTTTTAAATGACTAAATCTACTAATGCATTTTTTCATGGATGTTAATTGTCATCTCCTTTTTGGATACTTTTTTTACTCTGACGTATGTATCTCAACAAACGAGAGCTTCCCCTCAAAGGGCTTTCAAATATGAAATAGTAAATAAATAAATCCCAGATAAATGCAGGTATTTATTATGGGTCACATGAATAAATACAGACAATTATATTTTCTTGATTATAGTAAATTTTGTAGAATCAAATGTTTTTGGGATGAATGAGTTTTTGCTAATCATGTTTTACGGTAAAAAATATTAAAAGTTTTAAACTATCTTTAGGCTACCAGAGATGTCTATAATGATACATTATGTAGAGAAAAACATTTTTACAGCTTACAGAATATATATTAAATCTGATTTAGAAGTACATGGAAAGTTTCTGCATCCATTTTCTGACTTGGCCTTTATCCGGGTGGGTTTGGGTTTGGGTGGATAAAGGCCAAGTCAGAATTCTCTGAGCAGCTGGAAAAAGCTGCTAATAAACAAAGACATCAGAAAGCGGGGCTTTAGGTGTAGCCCCGCTTTCTGACGCACTAATTAGATTTAGTAACTGACACCCCATACCAGCATTACATAGACACTTGGGGGCTGAGATGGGTGGGTGGTGTTAAAAGCACTTTATGTTTTGTAGATGTATTTTTTTCAGACAGGGCACACAGTCCTGTTTCCTTTGTGGCAAAACCTTCAAGCTTCACCATCCTCAGCTGAAACAACAACATCTTAACACCATCTTCATGAACTGCTGAGCCAAACCTGATCCATCAGTGCTGGACTGCACAGATAACTACATGCCACAAGGAGACTGCTGTTTCATGAACTGCCTTACCAGTGTGTCTTCAATGGAGAAGATGACACACCCATCACCTTACCTCCTGCCTGATCTGGAGACCATCATCATGCTGCCACACTACACACCTCTGAGACCATCAATGATGACTGATACTGAGGAAACTGTATTTCCTGTCAGAGATGCTCAGTGATCCTCAGAGCAGAGAGAGGTACAATTCTTTATCTTTGATAAAAATGTCATTGCTTTTAATTCATTTAATTAATTTAAATCCTGTTTATTGCATAAAGAATTAGACACAAATGATTATACTTGTTGACACTTTTTGAGTTTTAATTCACATTATGGATTACAAATCTATGCTTTTTCTACTCTGTCTCTCTGTGCAGGTATTGCTGTCTTCTGAGTTCTTCAGTGTCCCAACTGAGACATTCAAACCTCATTGCAGAGCTCATGTCTTTCCTCACCATCATGTGAGTGTGAGATTGCTCTGGATTCTGGTTATGTGGCCTGCAGCACCTAAGGTATTTCAAAATTGTCCATTTTATAACTTATTTGTAGTTTTTAGGCCTTAACACAAATAAAATGTTCCTTTTTCTGTATTTTTTAGAACAAGCTCGTACAGTGTGGCTGCATTCCAGCTTCTTAGACTCTACGCAAGTGGACAGAGTATCAGTGTTTGACCACTCTTACAGACACCGACTTCTGTCAACTCACTGCTACTGAGCAGGCACCTCACTCCAGGAAGACAGAGGGCTGCAAGCCTGTCATCGTTTCCAGTGTGGCTTTGAATTCTTGGGGTAGTATCAGATTTTTCCCACAAATATTCAAAGGTAACACTTATTTTAAGCTTAGTTATTAAATCAAAAGTCTTCCCTTTTGTTAATTTTTTTATTTTTTATTTTTTTGTTTGTTTGTTTTCTTTTAGATTTATATGCAGTGATCGGATGTGGTGGAGCTTTGTTAGCTGTGTGTAAAACATCTGTTTGTGATGATATTTACAATGAGGCTTTAAGGTGACAGTTTCCATGTAATTTCAGTCCTTTTACTAAGCAAAAACATGTTTGCAATTAACATATTTTTTTCAGTTTTGTCTTTTGGATTTATGGTTAACATTCCTCTGTGACAGCAAATACTAAACTGGTCCAAGTAACCAGCATATCATTGGTCAAAGGCAAAAGGACCACATGTCACACTAGCAAGGAATTTTTGACTGTGTTTGTGTCACCAGATTTAACAAACAATATCAGACATATGAAACTGAACTCTGGATTAATGTGCAGATGTTTTTGTGTTTTTTTTTATTGTTGAATAATTATTTTGTAGGACAAACCGAATCTATTTACCCAAACAATGTAATTTGTTTGGGTAAATAGTGGATTAATATATCTAAGTCTATAAGTATAGCAAGCTGAATTCATACAAACACACAGCTCTAAATCTTGAATTGTAGGATGTACAAAATGATCATGTGATTATTATGGACATTTAAATAACTATATCTATTGAACCATTACACATATTCTTTATAGAAATTACACAATCTCAAAATGTGAAAAAGAAAATGTTTAAGAGAATAAATAATGTGTGTTTGTATGAATCCTGCCTTAGTATGGGGTGTCAGTAACTACATTAGTATAGACTAGGTCTAACAGTGGTTTTCCACATCTGCTCTAATATATATAGATAATGGGTCAGACATATAAAGTCATTTTGAAAAGTCCATAAAGGTCACATCCATTTATATGTGTTCCTCTTTATCATTTTATATCAGGTCACACAGCTGACTTTTGTTTTGATCAGAGTAGAACCATAACATTCATGCTAATGGTTCTACTGTTTACAGTTACTTTATGATGGATTTCATCCTGGTCACAGCACTATGTGAAAAGCTGTTAGAGGTAAAGTTAACCCAATTAATACCTCATCATAAGTCACTCTCTAACGCAGGGCAGTGATTATTTTTCACTGTAATATATTCCACAACAATGTTCTTTATTTGATCCCTGTTTCTTTAAATATGCACATCGATTGTTCAGCTGTGTGACTCTCTACACCTCAAATATATCACAATGTGGACTTCATTTCGACAGTATTTTGTAGATTGGTACCATATTTATCATAAAATCAGGAAACTGTAAACTAATTGAAAAAATGAAGCTTGTGAAAATTTTAACGTGGCATTGGAACATGTTGTTTATCCTTGCCAAATGGTATTTACACAAAATTCCAGCAAATCAGAGGATATATTTTTGTCTCTCACTTGCTGTTTATATGTGTATATTTTTATAGTTAATAGCCTATCATGTGTTTGCGCATCTTAGGGCCATAAACATAAACATGGCAAACAAGGATATGTTCACAATTCTAACATATGCTTCAATTGTTTGTATAGATGTTAGATCCATTTGATTTGCATTTTCTATTAATATTTTTCTGTTTATCCCAAATGGGATTTTTATTTCTGTATGCCATTATTGTAATCATTGGAAACAACTGAGTAAATATTTTGTATCATATGTTTCTAAAAATATTTGAATGTTCTACTTTTCTACTACTGGTTTTCTACTTTCTAAACTTTCTTCCACTCTTTGGCATTTCAATAACATTATTTTTGGGTGTTTTTATCTCTGACCGCAGCATCTTGTGCATTTATTACCTAAATGTTGTTTGTGTGGGTCTTGTTTTTTTTGTTTGTTTGTTTTTTTGTTGCCATTTTTAGATTTCACCAGCTGTGTAAACTCTGTTATTTTACCTTGGTTTTGTTCCACATCAGTTTATCTGCTGGCTGATTTTCTTCCTTTTCTAATGTATCTGGTAATTTTTAACAGTTAAACAAGTAACTTTGAAGTTACTTCAGCCTTTTCAGCTGTTATCTGTTGACAGTTTTTGCCTCATTATTACATTTCTGCAAAATTATAGCAGTTCTGATAACTTGTAATATTTCTGCCAAGTTTTTAATTTTCTACTAAATTATATTATTTTTGCTAGGTTACACTACTTTTGTTTATTATGTTATGTTATGTTAATTTATGTTATTCTTAATTATTTTATTTCTGCTAAGTTGTAGCTTCTGGTAAACTACAACATTTCTGCTGAATTGTTATGTTTCTTCTAAGTTATTGCATTTCTGCTAAGTTATTACATTTTTGTTAACCTAATGTTGTCCTGCAACGTAATTAAATTTCAACAACTTTTTAAACACTGACTTTGATTTCTTCAGCTTCTTCAGCTATTTTCAACTATTTTCAGGAGACAGCTTTAGCTTTACAGCATCCACACTGCATTTTCGCAGGAAATGCAAATTTTTCTAGTTGTGTGGATGCTTTATGCATCCACACTATTGAGTTCCTGTTTCTCTTTATTATGTGTGCCTATGCCAAGAGGCACACATATTACTATTCGTCGGATTTATTATTCTTATTATGTGTGCCTATGCCAAGAGGCACACATATTACTATTCGTCGGATTTATTATTCTTATTATTATTATTATTATTATTATTATTTTCCTTTTTCCGCCTGAAATTTTGCAGTGTATCTCGACCCGCAGTTTTGAGACAAGCTTCATATATGTTACCTCATTTTGTGCGGCTGGATCTGGAATGGTGTGCTATGACTTTTGGTGTTTATGAATATTATAGTTTTTAAATATTAATATTTTAGTGAAAATTTTCCGCGCTCCTCTGCCAAACAGTTTTGACAATAGGGGTACATATGTTACATCATTTTGTGCGGCTGGAGCTGGGCTAGTATGGTGTGACTTTTGGTGTTTATAACTTTTATAGTTTTTGAAATATTTAGATTTTAGTGCAAATTTAGGCCAATTTCTAGGCTCCTGAGAAAGATTCTGCTTTTGGCACCATAGAAACAGACTTCATTTGTGGTGTCTTGGCTCTCTCTAGTGGTATACCGGGAGTAGTACAGCCGAAAAGATTTATCCTTGTGTTGAAAACTCCATATCCCACAATTCATATGCGCCTCTACAGAGTGAACAATGGCGGCCACCACTTCGTTTTATATGTCTTTTATTCGTGTTTCTAGGTCACAAAATAAACTTTTAAGATATTTTCAGGCGAGAATGTAGGTGTGTAAACTTCAAATATCTGCTTGTTTTATCAAGACATCCCATATTTAGCGACAGTGCTGTGACGACGTCGGTCCTGCCTGACAGCCAGCCGGCTACCTAGCTAGCTGCCGCACTTGGCTGCAAATGGATAGCGAGGGACTCTCTCTGTCGTTTCAATCGTGGATCAGGGAAAGCGAAGGCAGGAGCGTGAGGTGAACTGAATTTCAGGTAAGAAGTTATGAACTGCACTCTATTTGGGTCAGATATAAACCGAGTTTAGGTGTAGTTTGTTTTCATTGTGCTGACTTTTTACAATCAATCGTACGTGCGTGCTAGCTAGCACGACGGAGTTTAATACAGCTGTGTGCGTGCTAAGTTACTGACGTTATTTTATTCATAAGGGTTCGTTCGTAGAGTTGCCGTACAAAGCGGAATAGTGCCACATTCAGAGAAAATATTACGATTTATTCTGTCGTTTCTGAAGCCTCCCTGTCATTCTCTGCCTGTTGCAACTTCAATCATGAAACTGATCAATGATCGGCTTTTCGCTCTTGTTTGTTTATCGCCTAAACAACAGCTGCGTTTAAGCTTGATCAGCTGTTGTTAGAATTCATTTGCTTCTAATTTCTAGTATCAGCTGATGTCGATGTGGAAAAAATAACTGAGTTGTTTGGTGGTGGAGCTACAACAGAGGGCAGCTATCCACCGGTGTGTGACAGAAAGGACATGCCATGAACGAGACATAAAAAGGCGGTGAGGCTACCGCCGATCGACGGTGTTTGCTAATGCGGAGGTCAATCGTGGATCAGGAAAGCGAAGGCAGGAGCGTGAGGTGAACTGAATTTCAGGTAAGAAGTTATGACCTGCACTCTATTTGGGTCAGATATAAACCGAGTTTAGGTGTAGTTTATTTTCGTTGTGCTGACTTTTTCAATCACTTACAATAACTTGTACTGCGTGCTAGCTAGCACGAGGGAGTTTGTATACAGCTGTGTGCGCGCTAAGTTACCGGTGTTACCGATGTTGAACTTTATGACAGCCTCCCCTGTCATTCTCTCGCCTGTTGAAACTTCAGTCATGAAACTGATCAATGATCGGCTTTTCTCTCTTGTTTGTTTATCGCGCTAAACAACAGCAGCATGTTTAAGCTTGATCAGCTGTTGTTAGAATTCATTTGCTTTTAATTTCTAGTATCAGCTGATGTCGATGTGGAAAAAATAACTGAGTTGTTTGGTGGTGGAGCTACAACAGAGGGCAGCTATCCACCGGTGTGTGACAGAAAGGACATGCCGCGAAGGAGACATATGAGGCGGTGAGGCTACCGCCGATCGACCGGTGTTTGCTAACGCGGAGGTCAATCGTGGATCAGGGAAACCAAGGCAGGAGCGTGAGGTGAACTGAATTTCAGGTAAGAAGTTATGAACTGCACTCTATTTGGGTCAGATATAAACCGAGTTTAGGTGTAATTTATTTTCGTTGACCTTTACAATCGTACTGCCACGGGAGTTTATATACAGCTGTGTGCGCACTAAGTTACTGACGTTGGACTTTATTTTATTCATTAGGGTTAGTTCATAGAGTTGCCGTGCCGTAAAAACGGAATCGTCCCACATTCAGAGAAAACATTATGATTTATTCTGTCGTTACGAAGCCTCCCCTGTCATTCTCTCGCGTGTTGAAACGTCAATCATGAAACTGATCAATGATCGGCTGTTCGCTCTTATTTATCGCGCTAAACAACAGCAGCACGTTTAAGCTTGATCAGCTGTTGTTAGAATTCTTTTGCTTTTAATTTCTAGTATCAGCTGATGTTTGCTGGAGCATGAAGATGAAATCAGGAGATGTCCTTACTGAATCATCAGAGCTGAACTGGTGATGGAGAAACAGGTTTACACTTTAGGTGACATGAATGAGTTGAAGGAAGTTATGAGTTGTTTCTGAGAGACAAAGACCAAGCTCCTTTTTGTGTAGCTGACAGCTGGTAACTGTGCAGGGGCAGCTAGGGCATTAACAGAGAAAGGTGGACACAAAGATATACTTTTCTTTCTTACTCTCATATAAAATATTTAGCTTTTATTAAATAGTTATCTGAATCTCACAACCAAAGTTTGTATAATAATACACAAGATTGGCTGTAGACCATTGTTCATAATTCAGAACACTGTGTAAAAATAACAAAAACAAAAAGTGAATGCATGTGTGAAAAGTGGTCCATAATGTAATGCTTCAAAGCGTGTTCATGCAAACATTGTCGGGTCTGCCGTGGTACAATGGGACTTCTGCTCATGAACCTGTGTGCACGTCTGCAAATCGGCGCTGTACTAAGTAACTTCATCTTTACACAAAACTGTAAGCTGTCATCTGTGAAGCGTGAGCGGTGTTTGTTTTACCATAGTTCATGGTGGAGAATGGCTGCTCTTCTGAGTTTTGCTCTCTGTAGCCGTATGAATGGCAAACTACAGTGATTAGCAGCGGCATAGGCACACATAAAATTTCTTCTGAAATTTTCACTTTCTAGTTATTATTATTGTGTGGATGCTTTAAGCATCCACACTATTGAGTTCCTGTTTCTCTTTATTCTTTATACTTTATTATTATTATTCTAGTTGCCACTTTTTCACTTTTTTGGCACTTAACTACTTCCACAATTTTCAGCCGATTTTCACCGTTCAAATTTTAAACTATTCTGCTATTTCTGCTAATGATCGCTATATCTTTTGGTGTTTATTACTGTTATACTTTTTAAAATATTCTACTTTTTTCCTTTAATTTGTCCCATTGAAATGAATGGGAAACTTCTGCAATTCTGCTAAATTTTGCTTGTTTTTGAAACTTAACTACTTTTTCCTACTTTCACGTAGAACAACCATTCAAACTTTAAAATGTTCTCAAATTATTGGGCTATTCAGGAATAAATCAGATTTTTCAAATCTTTTACCGTTTTATTTTTATGCCTCTTAAAGTTTTGAGTTGGAAAATTGTGATTTTTCACAAAATACATGCGTTGTTATGGTTGCTATGCACTTGGCTTCCAGTGTGCCACTGTAGGTTTCGCAGTCTTCTCTTCATGTCCGAACAACTTCTTGCTACTTGCTCAATTTTCACTCAACTTCCACAAATTATACATCAAAACGTAGGTATTTTTGCTGGCTTTCCGAAAATGTCACCATCATTGTTGTGAGACTTATAGAATTTTGGCAAATCTCCTCAGAGCAACACAAAGTCTGAAAACTCTCCATAGAAAGTCAATGGAGAGTTTGTTCAAAATCACCGCTTGATTTCTGTAATGAGAGGCATATTCGAATCGTCATATCTCCTTAACGAAGCGAAGTTAAAACATGAGGCTTGTCCCAGTATATCTTCAGACACTCCTGACGCTCACAATTCAAGAATTTTTTCTCACCTATTACCGTTCTGAGATGAGTTACACTTGTTTGAGCGTAGGAAATTCGTCCTTCGCTCAGATTTCTTCAGATTTCAAACTCTGGAAATGAACCACTTTTTTCTCTCGTCATAACTTTTGTTGGATTTCCACAGAGACCTGAAAATTTCCATGATTGTTCACCAAAGCCTGCTGTCTCTTACGGTGAAAGAATGATATCAATACTCCAAATAGATTTAGAGTTAGAAAGCGTTGTTTGAGGGCAAGTCAAGGCAGTTTTTGCTTTGCTCTACTCAGTTATGGTGCATTAGAAGTCAAATATCTTTAATAATTCATATTTTAATGATACATTGTCAACACTTTAAGATTCCCCATCTCTTCTGAACAAAACGGTGTAAGAATGACCGTTCTAGCCCCTATAGTTAGGAAATTATGGTCATTTGTTTGAGGGGAGTCGTCATTATGAGAAATAGACTGCAAAAATCCTGTGTCTCTCTGTGCTGCATGCACCTGTTTTGGCGGGAAAAAGTGCACAGCCTCTCTGATTGGTGGATTTAAATTCAGCAGCTCCCAGGCTGCTTGACTGAGCTAGAAACTTACTTTCTCTCCTGTGTGTGTGTGTGTGTGTGTGTGTGTGTGTGTGAGAGAGAGAAAGAGAGGCGAGACAGAGTTTTTATGGGAGCATCTTATTGTATGATTTAAATTCAATATATTTAGACTGGTTGACTGAATTTGATCCTGTGTGTGTCTCTCTGTGCATGTGTGTTTCCATATGTTTCCATATTTCTGATTGTGTGACTGTTACACTTTTTTTTTGCTCAGTTTTTTTTCATTTAACAAGTACATTTGAAGGACCCTTAGCATGTTCAGCATTTTTCAGCTGTCCATTTTGCTTTTCCAGTTTTTCTGTTTAAGTTATTACTATTGTGCTGAATCATACTATTTCTGCTATTTTATAAGATTTGTGCTAAATATAGTATTTCTACCCAGTATAGTATTTCTGATTAATTATAGTTTTTCTACCAAATCATATTACAGTATTTTTGCTTTTTATACCATTTTATAGGATTTTTATATTGCTTAATATAGTATTTCTGCTTTTTATAGGATTTGTGCTTAATATAGTATTTCTGCTTTTTATAGGATTTGTGCTTAATACAGTATTTCTGCTAAATGTAGTATTTATGCTTAATCACACTATTACTATATATTTCTGCCAGCTTCCCAGCCAGCCAATCATATCTGAGGTCTGCAGTTTCTTCTCTCGTCATATCTCAGCGACGGATGTACAAAGAGTAATGAAAATCGCAGTCAAAGTACACCAAAGTCCGCTGATTCACCCAGTACAAGAATTATGCTCCTAGTCCACCTAGTTTTGGAGTTACACGATGTTTTGTAACTCCAAAAATGGCGCTCTTTGCCTCACACCGCGATCTAATTCTGACTGCTCATCACCCTGTTTCCCAAGTGCTCACTGTCTTTCCCAGTGGCGCAGCTGGTAATGACACAGGTCTGCAACCCAAAAGTCATGGGTTCAACTCCACCTTGGACAACATGTTTTTGCCCTACAAATTAATACACTATCACAGACCACTAATTCATATTCATCATTTATTACAATTCTCAAAACTTTTTACCAGCTTTTCTAATATGGACCTCACATTCTTCTTAACACTCCATGGCACAAATACTCTTCCCTTTAGGCTCTGTGATGTGTGTGTGTATCAATATTTCTCCCATTTTAAAGTATTACTCCTCCATAATTGATTTCTCTTAAATCAAAGTACTTTTACTACATCTTAGTACTTCTGCTCAATCATAGTATTTCTGCTAAATCATGGTTTTTGTGCCAAGTCATCAGAATCATGTTTATTGGCCAAGTATATGTGCATACAAATACAAGGAATTTGGTTCCGGTAGATGGTGGCTCTCGAGCACAGCAATGTAAATCACACACACACACACACACACACACACACACACACACGTATCTATATATACATTGCACATGCATACACATACATACACAAAGCTGTGTAAACCAACTATAAATAACTAATCTAAACGTATATACATAAAATACAGAAATGAAATGAGGTGGAATGAATACTACAGAATGTACATAAGGTGCAGTTGCAGTCTGGCAGTGGGAGGAGTGTGACAGTTCAACTGTTTAGAAGGGAGATGGTGAGGGAAAGAAACTGTTCCTGTGTCGGGTGGTCCTGGTCTGCAGGCTTCTGTACCGCCTGCCAGAGGGCAGCAGATCAAAAAGTCTGTGTCCAGGGTGTGAGGGGTCTGTGATGATTTTCCTGCCCGTTTCCTGGTTCTTGAGAGGTACAGATCCTGGATGGAGGGCAGGGGGCGCCGATGATCCTTTCTGCTGCCCGTACAGTCCGCTGCAGTCTGCACCTGTCCTGTTTAGTGGCTGCACCATACCAGACTGTGATGGAGGAGCACAGGACAGACTCAATGACTGCAGTGTAGAGCTGGATCAGCAGCTCCTGTGGAAGACTGTACTTCCCCAGTTGTCTCAGGAAGTACATCCTCTGCTGGGTCTTTTTGAGGATGGAGTTGATGTTGGTCTCCCACTTCAGGTCCTGGGAGATGGTGGTACCCAGCAACTTGAAGATCTCCACAGTCGACACAGGGCTGTCTGATATGATGAGGGGGGCAGAGTTGAGGGATGTCTCCTGAAGTCCACTGTCATCTCTACAGTTTTAAGAGTGTTCAGCTCCAGATTGTGCTGACTGCACCAGAGTACCAGCCGCTCAACTCATCATAACATTTGTGTTATGTTATAGTATTACTACTAAGTGGAGAAATTTCTAAAATGTTACAGTATATGTGCTGATTACAGTTTCTGTATAATAGAATTTTGGCAAATCTCCTCACACCAACACAAAGTCTGAAAACTGCATAGAAAGTCAATGGAGAGCTTGTTCAAAATCTCCACTGGATTTCTCTAATGAGAGGCATTTTCAAATCGTCATATCTCAACGCAGCAAATTTAAGACATGAGGCTTGTGCCAATATATCTTCAGACACTCCTGATGCTCACAATTCAAGAATTTCTTTCTCACCTATTACCATTTGGCCATGAATTGGGTTTGTTTGAGGGTAGGAAATTCATCTCTCGCTCAGATTTCTTCAGATTTCAAACTCTGGAAATGAACCACTTTTTTTCTCTCGTCATATCTTTTTGATGGATTTCCACAGAGACCTGAAAATTTCCATGACTGTTCACCAAATCCTGCTGTCTCTTACGGTGAAAGAATGATATCGATACTCCAAATAGATTTAGAGTTAGAAAGCATTGTTTGAGGGCAAGTCAAGGCAGTTTTCGCTTTGCCTCTACTCAGTTATGGTGCATTAGAAGTCAAATATCTTCAATAATTCAGATTTTAATGATAAATTGTCAACACTTTAAGATCCCCCATCTCTTCTGAACAAAACGGTGTAAGAATGACTGTTCTAGCCCCTACGGTTAGGAAATTATAGCCATTTGTTTGAGGGGAATCCTCACTATGAAAAATAGACAGCACAAATCCTGTCTCTGTGCTGCGTGTGTGTAAAAACAGGTGCACCTGTTTTGGCGGGAAAAAGTATACAGCCTCTCTGATTGGTGGATTCAAATTCAGCAGCTCCCAGGCTATTTGGCTGCTGCTGCTGCTGTGTGTGTGTGTGTGTGTGTGTGTGTGTGTGTGAGAGAGAGAGAGAGAGAGAGAGGCGAGAGAGGCGTTTTTATGGGAGCATCTTATTGTATGATTTAAATTCAATATATTTAGACTGGTTGACTGAATTTGATGCTGTGTCTCTCTGTGCTTGTGTGTTTCCATATGTGTCCATATTTTTGATTGTGTGACTGTTATACTTTTTTTTTGCTGATTTTTTTTTCATTCAACAATTACATTTGAGGGAGCCTTAGAATGTTCAGCATTTTTCAGCTGTTCATTTTGCTTTTCCAATTTTTCTATTTCAGTTATTACTATTGTGCTAAGTCATAGCATTTCTGCTGTGTGTGTGTGTGTATGACAGAGAGAGAGAGAGAGAGAGAGAGAGAGAGAGCCTTTTATGGGTGTATCTTATTGTGTGCCTACTGGTGGTGGTCAGAGGGCCCGGTGGCGCCAGTGTCCAGCAGCCTCGCCTCTGTCAGTGCGCCCCAGGGTGGCTGTGGCTACAACGTAGCTTGCCATCACCAGTGTGTGAATGGGTGAATGACTGGATATGTAAAGCGCTTTGGGGTCCTTAGGGACCATAAAAGCGCTTATATAAATACAGGCCATTTACCATGTCCATATTTGTAATTGTGCAAGTTATTACTATTATGCTAAATTATAGTATTTCTGCTACTTTTTGGTATTTGTGCTAAATACAGTATTTCTGCTAAATCTTAGTATTATTGCTTAATCATATTATTTGAGCAAAATCATAGTATTTGAGCATATTCTTTCTATTTGTGTCATAGCATAGTATATTTGCTGAATTACAGCATTTCTGCTATGTTGTAGTATTTGTCCTAAATCACAGTATTTGTGCAATGTTTAGGTATTTTTGTTTAAATAAAGCATCTATGTAATCTTGTACCATGGTTGCTAAAATCCTGTATTTCTGAAAAGTTATCTTGTTTCTGCTAAGTTACAATATTTATTCTAATTTCTGCTGCTAAGTTCTGCTATGTGATTGTATTTCTGCCAAGTATTATGTTTTCTTTACGTTATTGCAGTTCTGCTATGTAATTACATTTTTGCTAAGTTCTTATGCTTCTGCAAAGTTATTACAATTTTTGCAAAGGTTTTACAATTTCTGCAACTTTTCAGCTTTTTCAGCTAGTTTCAGCTGACAGCTTCAGCTTTACAGCATCCACACTGCATTTTCGCAGGAAATGCAAATTTTTCTAGTTATTATTATTCTCCATCTTCCGCCTAAATTTCGCACGTATCACGCCCGCAGTTTTGAGAAAAGCTTCATATATGTTACCTCATTTTGTGCGGCTGGATCTGGAATGGTGTGCTATGACTTTTGGTGTTTATGACTATTATAGTTTTTTAAATATTAATATTTTAGTGAAAATTTTCCGCGCTCCTCTGCCAAACAGTTTTGACAATAGGGGTACATATGTTACATCATTTTGTGCGGCTGGAGCTGGGCTAGTATGGTGCGACTTTTGGTGTTTATAACTTTTATAGTTTTTGAAATATTTAGATTTTAGTGCAAATTTAGGCCAATTTCTAGGCTCCTGAGAAAGATTCTGCTTTTGGCACCATAGAAACAGACTTCATTTGTGGTGTGTTGGCTCTCTCTAGTGGTATACCGGGAGTAGTACGGCCTAAAGGGTGCCATGCTTGGTGAAAACTACATATCCCACAATTCATAGCATGCCTCTACCGAGTCAAACAATGGCGGCCACCACTTCGTTTTATATGTCTTTTATTCGTGTTTCTAGGTCACAAAATACACTTTTAAGATATTTTCAGGCGAGAATGTAGGTGTGTAAACTTCAAATATCTGCTCGTTTTATCAAGACATCCCATATTAGCGACAATTCTCTTAAGTGTTGCTGATAGCCGGCTAGCTAGCTAGCGCCGCTAGCTTAGCTAGCTAGCGCCCCTTTGTGAAAAACCACCCAGGCTTGGCTGATAGTGAGGTGGCTAAAATTTGTTTAATCGCCTGATCGCTCGGCAAGGGTCTGTGTCTTAGCTGGACTTATTTTTCGTTTATATGGGCCGATGATGCTGGTCGATGTGGAAAAAATAACTGAGTTGTTTGGTGGTGGAGCTACAACAGAGGGCAGCTATCCACCGGTGTGTGACAGAAAGGACATGCCGTGAACGAGACATACAAGGCGGTGAGGCTACCGCCGATAGTCCGTATTTGCTAACGCGAGAGGTCAATCGTGGATCAGGGAAAGCGAAGGCAGGGCGTGAGGTGAACTGAATTTCAGGTAAGAAGTTATGACCTGCACTCTATTTGGGTCAGATATAAACCGAGTTTAGGTGTAGTTTATTTAGCAACAGTTCTCTTATGTGTTGCTGATAGCCGGCTGGCTAGCTAGCTAGCTAGCGCGGCTAGCGACCCTTCGTGAAAAACCACCCAGGCTTGGCTGATAGTGAGGTGGCTAAAATTTGTTTAATCGCCCGATCGCTCGGCAAGGGTCTGTGTCTTAGCTGGACTTATTTTTCGTTTATATGGGCCGATGATGCTGGTCGATGTGGAAAAAATAACTGAGTTGTTTGGTGGTGGAGCTACAACAGAGGGCAGCTATCCACCGGTGTGTGACAGAAAGGACATGCCGCGAACGAGACATAAAAGGCGGTGAGGCTACCGCCGATTGACCGGTGTTTGCTAACGCGGAGGTCAATCGTGGATCAGGGAAAGCGAAGGCAGGAGCGTGAGGTGAACTGAATTTCAGGTAAGAAGTTATGACCTGCACTCTATTTGGGTCAGATATAAACCGAGTTTAGGTGTAGTTTATTTAGCAGCAGTTCTCTTATGTGTTGCTGATAGTCGGCTAGCTAGCTAGCGCCGCTAGCATAGTTAGCTAGCACCGCTAGCGACCCTTCGTGAAAAAGCACCCAGGCTTGGCTTATATTGAGGCGGGTGAAACTTCGTGTCAGCACCGGTCGCTCGCCGACAGTATGTGTTTTAGCTGGACTTATTTTTCGCTTATATGGACCGATGATTTATTTATTTATTCATTTTAGTAACGGTATAAACAGTGAAAGGTGGTGGATTGGCCAGATGTAAACTTCAAATATCTGCTCGTGTTACCAAGACATCCCATATTAGCTCTGATGTTTTCGGTGCCTGCAAAGAGCTAGACAGGTAGCTAGCTAACCCGAGCTGGCTGTCTTTTTGACTCAGGGTCATAGCTGGACTTATTTTTCGTTTTTATGAGCCGATGAGGGTTTTTTTTTAGTAACGGTACAAACAGTGAAAGGCGGTGGATTGTCCAGATGCTGGTCGATGTGGAAAAAATAACTGAGTTGTTTGGTGAGTCGCTGACGCGGAGCTACAACCGAGGGCAGCTATCCACCGGTGTGTGTCAGAAAGAACATGCGGGGAGCGAGGCGGAGGCGACCGCCGATCGACCGGTGGTAGATCGTGGATCAGGGAAACCGAAGGCAGGAGAAGCAGGCGGCTGCCGGTCGGGCGTGAGGTGAACTGAATTTCAGGTAAGAAGTTATGACCTGCATTCTATTTGGGTCAGATATAAACCGAGTTTAGGTGTAGTTTATTTTCGTTGTGCTGACTTTTTACAATCAGTTATAATAACTCGTACTGCGTGGTAGCTAGCACGATGGAGTTTCTATACAGCTGTGTGCGCGCTAAGTTACTGATGTTGAACTTTATGACAGCCTCCCTGTCATTCTCTCGCCTGTTCAAACTTCAGTCATGAAACTGATCAATGATCGGCTTTTCTCTCTTGTTTGTTTATCGCGCTAAACAACAGCAGCACGTTTAAGCTTGATCAGCTGTTGTTAGAATTCATTTGATTTTAATTTCTAGTATCAGCTGATGTTTGCTGGAGCCACAGCTGTAGAAGCGGCTGGTCGAAACCAGGAGATGACCTTACTGAATCATCAGAGCTGAACTGGTGATGGAGAAACAGGTTTACCTTTTTTTAGGTGACATGAATGAGTTGAAGGAAGTTATGAACTGTTTCTGAGAGAAATAAACACCAAGCTCCTTTTTTATTTAGCTGACAGCTGGTAACTGTGCAGGGGCGGATCTAGCAAAGCTTTTGCCAGGGGCCAGGTAGGGCATTAACAGAGAAAGGTGGACACAAAGATATACTTTTCTTTCTTACTCTCATACAGGAGTGCAGAATTATTAGGCAAGTTGTATTTTTGAGGAATAATTTTATTATTGAACAACAACCATGTTCTCAATGAACCCAAAAACACATTAATATCAAAGCTGAATGTTTTCGGAAGTAGTTTTTAGTTTGTGTTTAGTTTTAGCTATTTTAGGGGGATATCTGTGTGTGCAGGTGACTATTACTGTGCATAATTATTAGGCAACTTAACAAAAACAAATATATACCCATTTCAATTATTTATTTTTACCAGTGAAACCAATATAACATCTCCACATTCACAAATATACATTTCTGACATTCAAAAACAAAACCAAAACAAATCACCGACCAATATAGCCACCTTTCTTTGCAAGGACACTCAAAAGCCTGCCATCCATGGATTCTGTCAGTGTTTTGATCTGTTCACCATCAACATTTGCGTGCAGCAGCAACCACAGCCTCCCAGACACTGTTCAGAGAGGTGTACTGTTTTCCCTCCTTGTAAATCTCACATTTGATGATGGACCACAGGTTCTCAATGGGGTTCAGATCAGGTGAACAAGGAGGCCATGTCATTAGTTTTCTTCTTTTAAACCCTTTCTTGCCAGCCACGCTGTGGAGTACTTGGACGCGTGTGATGGAGCATTGTCCTGCATGAAAATCATGTTTTTCTTGAAGGATGCAGACTTCTTCCTGTACCACTGCTTGAAGAAGGTGTCTTCCAGAAACTTGCAGTAGGACTGGGAGTTGAGCTTGACGCCATCCTCAACCCGAAAAGGCCCCACAAGCTCACCTTTGATGATACCAGCCCAAACCAGTACTCCACCTCCACCTTGCTGGCGTCTGAGTGGGACTGGAGCTCTCTGCCCTTTACCAATCCAGCCACGGGCCCATCCATCTGGCCCATCAAGACTCACTCTCATTTCATCAGTCCATAAAACCTTAGAAAAATCAGTCTTGAGATATTTCTTGGCCCAGTCTTGACGTTTCAGCTTGTGTGTCTTGTTCAGTGGTGGTCGTCTTTCAGCCTTTCTTACCTTGGCCATGTCTCTGAGTATTGCACACCTTGTGCTTTTGGGCACCCAGTGATGTTGCAGCTCTGAAATATGGCCAAACTGGTGGCAAGTGGCATCTTGGCAGCTGCACGCTTGACTTTTCTCAGTTCATGGGCAGTTATTTTGCCCCTTGGTTTTTCCACACGCTTCTTGCGACCCTGTTGACTATTTTGAATGAAACGCTTGATTGTTCGATGATCACGCTTCAGAAGCTTTGCAATTTTAAGACTGCTGCATGCCTCTGCAAGATATCTCACTATTTTTGACTTTTCTGAGCCTGTCAAGTCCTTCTTTTGACCCATTTTGCCAAAGGAAAGGAAGTTGCCTAATAATTATGCACACCTGATATAGGGTGTTGATGTCATTAGACCATACCCCTTCTCATTACAGAGATGCACATCACCTAATATGCTTAATTGGTAGTAGGCTTTCGAGCCTATACAGCTTGGAGTAAGACAACATGCATGAAGGGGATGATGTGGACAAAATACTCATTTGCCTAATAATTCTGCACTCCCTGTATAAAATATTTAGCTTTTATTAAATAGTTATCTGAATCTTACAACCAAAGTTTGTATAATAATACACAAGATTGGCTGTAGACCATTGTTCATCATTCAGAACACTGTGTAAAAATAACAAAAACAAAAAGTGAATGCAAAAGTGCATAAATATTTATTTTACGTGTTTGATATGTGTGGCGGGCGTGGTCTGCAGTGCCGCTGCAGGGGAGGTGGACCCACCTGAGGGGCATCTGCAATCACACCTCTCGGGCGTAGTCTGTGCTCTCTCGGCTGTTTTTGGGTGTGTGTCGGGCTGTGAGTTGAAAAGCTACAGCTGGCTGGGAGGGTACACCAAGCATGTGTGAAAAGTGGTCCATAACGTACTGGTTCAAAGTGTGTTCGTGCAAACATTGTCGGGGTCTGCCGTGGTACAGAGGGACTTCTGCTTATGAACCTGTGTGCACAGCGTCTGCAAATCGGGGCTGTACAAAGTGACCTCATCTTTACCCAAAACTGTAAGCTGTCATCTGTGAGGCGCGAGCGGTGTTTGTTTTTACCATAATTCATGGTGGAGAATGGCTGCTCTTCTGAGTTTTGCTGTCTGTAGCCGTATGAATGGAAAACTACACAGATTAGCAGCGGCATAGGCACACATAAAATTTCTTCTGAAATTTTCGCTTTCTAGTTCTTTATTATTATTCTACTTTATTATTATTCTTCAAGTTGCTTCCGTACGTTTTTTGCTGTTTAACTACTTCCACAATTTTCAGCCGATTTTCACCGTTCAAATTTTAAACTATTCTGCTATTTCTGCTAATTCCGGCAATGACTTTTGGTACTTTTTGCTATTATACTTTTTAAAATATTAAGCTTTTTTCCTTTAATTTGTCCCATTGAAATGAATGGGAAACTTCCGCAATTCTGCTAAAACTTGCTTGTTTTTGAAACTTAACTACTTTTTCCTACTTTCACGTAGAACAACCATTCAAACTTTAAAATGTTCACAAATTATTGGGCTATTCATTAATGATTCAGCTTTTTCATATCTGTTACCATTTTCATCTTATCCCTCTTTAAGTTTTGAGTTGCAAAATTGTGATTTTCAGAAAATACATGTGTTGTTATGGTTGCTATGCACTTGGCTTCCAGTGTGCCACTGTAGGTTTTGATCTTCTCTTCATGTCCGAACAACTTCTTGCTACTTGCTCAATTTTCACTCAACTTCCACAAATTATACATCAAAACGTAGGTATTTTTGCTGGCTTTCAGAAAATGTCACTATCATTGTTGTGAGATTTATAGAATTTTGTCAAATCTCCTCAGACCAACACAAAGTCTCAAAACTCCCCATAGAAAGTCAATGGAGAGTTCGTGTAAAATCACCACTTGATTTCTGTAATGAGAGGCATTTTCGAATCGTCATATCTCCCCAACAAAGCGAAGTTAAGACATGAGGCTTGTGCCAATATATCTTCAGACACTCCTGACGCTCACAATTCAAGAATTTCTTTCTCACCTATTACCATTTGGCCATGAATTGGGTTTGTTTGAGGGTAGGAAATTTGTCCTCGCTCAGATTTCTTCAGATTTCAAACTCTGAAATGAACCACTTTTTTTTTCTCTCGTCATATCTTTTTAATGGATTTCCACAGAGACCTGAAAATTTCCAAGATTGTTCACCAAAGCCTGCTGTCTCTTACGGTGAAAAAATGATATTGATACTCCAAATAGATTTAGAGTTAGAAAGCGTTGTTTGAGGGCAAGTCAAGGCAGTTTTTGCTTTGCTCTACTCAGTTATGGTGCATTAGAAGTCAAATATCTTTAATAATTCATATTTTAATGATAAATTGTCAACACTTTAAGATTCCCCCATCTCTTCTGAACAAAACGGTGTAAGAATGACCGTTCTAGCCCCTACGGTTAGGAAATTATGGTCATTTGTTTGAGGGGAGTCGTCATTATGAGAAATAGACAGCAAAAATCCTGTGTCTCTCTGTGCTGCGTGCACCTGTTTTGGCGGGAAAAAGTGCACAGGCTCTCTGATTGGTGGATTCAAATTCAGCAGCTCCCAGGCTGCTTGACTGACCTAGAAACTTACTTCTCTCTGTTCACTTTCTGATGCTGTGTGTGTGTGTGTGTGTGTGTGTGTGTGTGTGTGTGTGTGTGTGTGTGTGTGTGTGAGACAGAGAGAGAGAGAGAGAGTGAGAGAGAGAAAGCCTTTTTATGGGATGATCTCATTGTAAGATTCAAATTCAATATATTTAGACTGGTTGACTGAATTGGATCTTGTGTGTCTCTCTGTGCATGTGTGTTTCCATATGTGTCCATATTTGTGATTGTGTGACTGTTATACTTTTTTCATGATTTTTTTTTTCATTTAACAATTACATTTGAGGGACCCTTTGCATGTTCAGGATTTTTTCAGCTGTCCATTTTGCTTTTCCAATTTTTCTATTTAAGTTATTACTATTGTGCTAAGTCATAGCATATCTGCTGCTTTTCAGCATTTCTGCTATTTCATAAGATTTGTGCTAAATACTGCATTTCTCCTAAATCATACTATTTCTGCTCTTTTATGAGATTTGTGCAAAATACAACATTTCTGCTAAATCATACTATTTCTGTTTTTTGTAAGATTTGTGCTAAATATAGTATTTCTGCCAAATATAGTATTTCTGATTAATTATAGTTTTGTACCAAATCATAGAATAGTATTTTTGCTTTTTATAGGATTTTTATAGGATATTTATATTGCTTAATATAGTATTCCTGCTTTTTATAGGATTTGTGCTTAATATAGTATTTTTGCTTTTTATAGGATTTGTGCTTAATACTACATTTAGCAGAAATACTGTATTTATGCTTAATCATACTATTACTATATATTTCTGCCAGGTCCCCAGGCAGCCAATCCTCTGAGGACTGAGACATTCAAATTTACGTATCAGGGCCTGCACGGCTTCCCAGCCAGCCAATCATATCTGAGGTCTGCCGTTTCTTCTCTCGTCATATCTCAGCAAGGGATGTACAAAGAGCAATGAAAATCGCAGTCAAAGTACACCAAAGTCCGCTGATTCACTCAGTACAAGAATTATGCTTCTAGTCCACCTAGCTTTTGAGTTACACAACGTTTTGTAACTCAAAAAAAATTCTTCGCCTCTCACCGCGATCTAATTCTGACTGCTCATCACCCTGTTTTCCAGGAGCTCACTGTGTTTCTCAGTGGCGCAGCTGGTAATGACACAGGTCTACAACCCAAATGTTGTGGGTTCAATTCCACCTTGGTCAACATGTTTTTTTTCCCTACAATTTACTACACTATCACAGACCACTAATTCATATTGATCATTTATTACAATTCTGCAAACTTTTATGATTTTAGCAGCTTTTCTAATATGGACCACAGATTCTTGTTAACACTCCATGGCACAAATACTCTTCCCTTTAGGCTCTGTGTGTGTGTGTGTGTGTATCAATATTTCTCCCATTTTAAAGTATTACTCCTCCATAATTGTATTTCTGTTAAATCAAAGTACTTTTACTACATCGTAGTACTTCTGCTCAATCATAGTATTTTGCCAAATCATGGTTTTTGTGCCAAATCATAATATTTGTGTTATGTTATAGTATTACTACTAAGTGGAGGAATTTCTGTCATGTTACAGTATATGTGCTGATTACAGTATTTCTGTATAATAGAATTTTGGCAAATCTCCTCAGACCAACACAAAGTCTCAAAACTCTCCATAGAAAGTCAATGGAGAGCTTGTTCAAAATCACCGCTGGATTTCTCTAATGAAAGGCATTTTCAAATCGTGATATCTCCTTAACGAAGCAAAGTTAAGACATGAGGCTTGTGCCAATATATCTTCAGACACTCCTGACGCTCACAATTCAAGAATTTCTTTCTCACCTATTACCATTTGGCCATGAATTGGGTTTGTTTGAGGGTAGGAAATTTGTCCCTCGCTCAGATTTCTTCAGATTTCAAACTCTGGAAATGAACCACTTTTTTCTCTCGTCATATCTTTTTGATGGATTTCAACACAGACCTGAAAATTTCCATGACTGTTCACCAAAGCCTGCTGTCTCTTACGGTGAAAGAATGATATCAATACTCCAAATAGATTTAGAGTTAGAAAGCGTTGTTTGAGGGCAAGTCAAGGCAGTTTTCGCTTTGCCTCTACTCAGTTATGGTGCATTAGAAGTCAAATATCTTCAATAATTCATATTTTAATGATGAATTGTCAATACTTTAAGATTCCCCCATCTCTTCTGAACAAAACGGTGTAAGAATGACTGTTCTAGCCCCTACGGTTAGGAAATTATAGCCATTTGTTTGAGGGGAATCCTGACTATGAAAAATAGACAGTACAAATTCTGTCTCTGTGCTGCATGTGTGTAAAAAGAGGTGCACCTGTTTTGGCGGGAAAATCTACACAGCCTCTCTGATTGGTGGATTCAAATTTAGCAGCTCCCAGGCTTGCTTGACTGACCTAGAAACAGGCTGTTAACAACCCCTGTTCACTTGTTGATGCTGCTGCTGCTGCTGTGTGTGTGTGTGTGTGTGCGTGTGCATGTGTGTGATTTAAATTCAATATATTTAGACTGGTTGACTGAATTTGATCCTGTGTGTGTCTGTCTGTGCATGTGTGTTACCATATGTGTACATATTTGTGATTGTGTGACTGTTATACTTTTTTTTGCTGATTTTTTTTCATTTAACAATTACATTTGAGGGACCCTTAGCATGTTCAGGATTTTTTCAGCTGTCCATTTTGCTTTTCCAATTTTTCTGTTTAGGTTATTACTATTGTGCTAAGTCATAGCATTTCTGCTGCTTTCCAGTATTTGTGCTAAATACAGCATTTCTGCTAAATCATACTATTTCTGCTATTTTATGAGATTTGTGCTAAATACAGCATTTCTGCTAAATCATACTATTTCTGCTATTTCATAAGATTTGTGCTAAATATAGTGTTTCTGCTAAAAAATAGTATTTCTGCCAAATATAGTATTTTTGATTAATTAAAGTTTTTCTACCAAATCATAGTACAGTTTTACTGCTTTTTATATGGCTTCTAAGACAACCAATCATATCCGAGGGCTTGCACATTCAAATTTGCATATTGTTGCCTTCATGGCTTCCCAGCCAGCCAATCATATCTGAGGCCTGGCACATTCAAATTTGCATATTGGGAAATTCATGGCTTCTAAGACAACCAATCATCTATGTCATATATCTATGATATTTCATATTTTTATTTTAAATGGTCAACATTTCAAGATTCTCCCATGTCTTCTGAAAACAACGGTCTAAGAATGACCGTTTTAGCCCCTACAATTAGGAATTTATGGCTGTTTGTTTGAGGGGAGTCCTCACTATGAGAAATGGACTGCAAAAATCCTGTCTCTCTCTGTGTTGCAAAAGCCTGCACTTGGTGCACCAGTTTTGGCAGGAAAAAGCACACAGGCCCTCTGATTGGTGGATTCAAATTGAGAATCTCACAGCTGTTTTACTGACCTAGAAACATGCTGTTAACAGCCCCTGTTCACTTTCTGATGCTGTGTGTGTGTGTGTGTGTGTGTGTGTGTGTGTGTGTGTGTGTGTGTGTGTGTGTGTGTGTGTGTGAGTGAGTGACTGAGAGAGAGAGAGAGAGAGAGAGCGAGAGAAAGCCTTTTTATGGGATCATCTCATTGTAAGATTCAAATTCAATATATTTAGACTGGTTGACTGAATTGGATCTTGTGTGTGTGTCTCTCTGTTCATGTGTGTTTCCATATGTGTCCATATTTGTGATTGTGTGGCTGTTACATTTTTTTTTGCCGATTTTTTTCATTTAACAATTATATTTGAGGGACCCATAGCATGTTCAGCATGTTTTCAGCTGTCCATTTTGCTTTTCCAATTTTTCTATTCAAGTTATTACTACTGTGCTAAATCATACTATTTCTGCTATTTTATAAGATTTGTGCTAAATACAGCATTTCTGCTAAATCATACTATTTCTGCTTAATATAGTATTTTTGCTATGTTGTACTGTTTCTCTAAATCATAGTATTTCTGTAATGTTTAAGAATGTTTGGCTAAATATGTTCTTTCTGTTATCTTATACTATTTCTCCTAAATTCTTGTATTTTTGAGAAGTTATCGTGTTTCTGGTAAGTTACAATATTTCTGCTAAGTTCTGCTATGCTATTGTATTTCTGCCAAGTATTATGTTTCCTCTAAGATATTGCAGTTCTGCTAAGTTACTACATTTTAGCAAAGTTCCTTTGCTTCTGCAAAGTTTTTACAAATTCTGCAACTTTTCAGCTTTTTCTGCTAGTTTCAGCAGACAGCTTCAGCATTACAGCATCCACACTGCATTTTCGCAGGAAATGCAAATTTTTCTAGTTGTGTGGATGCTTTAAGGCATCCACACTATTGTTTTCCTGTTTCTCTTTATTGTGTGGATGCTGGAGGCATCCACACTATTGTTTTCCTGTTTCTCTTTATTCTTTATTGTGTGGATGCTGGAGGCATCCACACTATTGTTTTCCTGTTTCTCTTTATTCTTTATTATTCTTCAAGTTGCTTCCGTACGTTTTTCGTCCGTTAACTACTTCCACAATTTTCAGCCGATTTTCACCGTTCAAATTTTAAACTATTCTGCTATTTTTGCTAATTCCTGCTATGACTTTTGCTATTTTCTGCTCTTATACTTTTTAAAATATTACACTTTTTTCCTTTAATTTGTCCCATTGAAATGAATGGGAAACTTCCGCAATTCTGCTAAAACTTACTCTTTTTTGAAACTTAACTACTTTGTCATACTTTCGCCTAGAACAACCATTCAAATTTTAAAATGTTCACAAATTATTGGGCTATTCATGAATGATTCAGCTTTTTCATATCTGTTACCGTTTTCATCTTATCCCTCTTTAAGTTTTGAGTTTCATCTTTGTGATTTTTCACAAAATACATGCGTTGTTATGGTTGCTATGCAGTTGGTTCTAAGTGAGCCACTGTACCTTTGGCAATTTTCTCTTCATGTCCGAACAACTTCTTGCTACTCGCTCAATGTTCACTCAACCCACACAAATTATACATCAAAACGTAGGTATTTTTGCTGGCTTTCAGAAAATGTCAATATCATTGTTGTGAGATTTATAGAATTTTGGCAAATCTCCTCAGACCAACACAAAGTCAGAAAACTCTCCATAGAAAGTCAATGGAGAGTTTGTTCAAAATCATCGCTTGATTTCTCTAATGAGAGGCATATTCGAATCGTCATATCTCCTTAACGAAGCGAAGTTAAAACATGAGGCTTGTCCCCGTATATCTTCAGACACTCCTGACGCTCACAATTCAAGAATTTTTTTCTCACCTATTACCGTTCTGAAATGAGTTAGACTTGTTTGAGGGTAGGAAATTCGTCCTTCGCTCAGATTTCTTCAGCTTTCAAACTCTGGAAATGAACCACTTTTTCTCTCGTCATATCTTTTGATAGATTTCCACAAAGACCTGAAAATTTCCATGACTGTTCACCAAAGCCTGCTGTCTCTTACGGTGAAAGAATGATATCGATACTCCAAATAGATTTAGAGTTAGAAAGCGTTGTTTGAGGGCAGGTCAAGGCAGTTTTTGCTTCGCCTCTACTCAGTTATGGTGCATTAGAAGTCAAATATCTTTAATAATTCATATTTTAATGATAAAGTGTCAACACTTTAAGATTCCCCCATCTCTTCTGAACAAAACGGTGTAAGAATGACCGTTCTAGCCCCTACGGTTAGGAAATTATGGCCATTTGTTTGAGAGGAATCCTCACTATGAGAAATACACTGCAGAAATCCTGTCTCTGTGCTCTTTGTGTGTAAAAACGGCTGCACCTGTTTTGGCGGGAAAAAGTACACAGCCTCTCTGATTGGTGGATTCAAATTTAGCAGCTCCCAGGCTGCTTGACTGACCTAGAAACTTGCTTGTCTCTCCTGTGTGTGTGTGTGTGTGTGTGTGTGTGAGAGAGAGAGAGAAAGGGAGGGCGAGAGAGAGTTTTATGGGAGCATCTTATTATATGATTTAAATTCAATATATTTAGACTGGTTGACTGAATTTGATCCTGTGTGTGTCTCTCTGTGCATGTGTGTTTCCATATGTGTCCATATTTGGGATTGTGTCACTGTTATACTTTTTTTTGCTGATTTTTTTCATTTAACAATTACATTTGAGGGACCCTTAGCATGTTCAGGATTCTTTCAGCTGTCCATTTTGCTTTTCCAATTTTTCTATTTAAGTTATTACTGTTGTGTTGAGTCATAGCATTTCTGCTGCTTTTCAGTATTTGTGCTAAATACAGCATTTCTGCTAAATCATACTATGTCTGCTATTTTATGAGATTTGTGCTAAATACAGCATTTCTGCTAAATCATACTCTTTCTGCTATTTCATAAGATTTGTGCTAAATATATTGTTTCTGCTATTTCTGCCAAATTTAGTATTTTTGATTAATTAGGGTTTTTCTACCAAATCATAGTACAGTTTTACTGCTTTTTATAGGATTTTAGAGGATATTTATATTGCTTAATATAGTATTTCTGCTTTTATAGGATTTGTGCTTAATATAGTTTTTCTAAAAATGTAGTATTTATGCTTAATCATACTATTTCTATATATTTCTGCCAGGTCCCCAGGCAGCTAATCCTCTGTGAGGACTGATACATATAAAATTTACATATCAGGGCCTGCACGGCTTCCCAGCCAGCCAATCATATCTGAGGTCTGCCCTTTCTTCTCTCGTCATATCTCAGCGACAGATGTACAAAGAGCAATGCAAATCACAGTCAAAGTACACGAAAGTACGCTGATTCACCCAGTACAAGAATTATGCTTCTAGTGCACCTAGTTTTTGAGTTACACGACGTTTTGTAACTCCAAAAAACTGTGTTTTTCGCCTCTCACCGCAATCTAATTCTGACTGCTCATCACCCAGTTTTCCAGGCGCTCGCTCTCTTTCCCAGTGGCGCAGTTGGTAATGACACAGGTCTGCAACCCAAAGGTCGTGGGTTCAATTACACCTTGGGCAACATGTTTTTTTTCCCTACAAATTAATACACTATCACAGACCACTAATTCATATTCATCATTTATTACAATTCTGCAAACTTTTATGATTTTAGCAGCTTTTCTAATATGGACCTCAGATTCTTGTTAACACTCCATGGCACAAATACTCTTCCCTTTAGGCTCTGTGTATGTGTGTGTGTATCAATATTTCTCCCATTTTAAAGTATTACTCCTCCATAATTGTATTTCTGTTAAATCAAAGTACTTTTACTACATCTTAGTACTTCTGCTCAATCATAGTATTTCTGCTAAATCATAGTATTTTGCCAAATTATGGTTTTTGTGCCAAATCATAACATTTGTTT
The DNA here is from genome assembly GCF_013358895.1 of Oreochromis aureus. Classification (NCBI taxonomy): domain Eukaryota; kingdom Metazoa; phylum Chordata; class Actinopteri; order Cichliformes; family Cichlidae; genus Oreochromis; species Oreochromis aureus. The sequence continues at coordinate 897,116 of NW_024108853.1, forward strand.
TATGTTACAGTATTACTACTAAGTGGAGGAATTTCTGTCATGTTACAGTATATGTGCTGATTACAGTATTTCTGCTAAATCATAGTATTTCTACTATATTATATTTTTCTTTCTAAATATAGCATTTCTGCTATATAATTGTATTACTGCTATGTTATAATATTTGTGCTAAACCAGAGTATTTCTGCTGAAACATAGTATTTCTGCCGAATGATAGTATTTCTGTCAAATTACAGTATTTTTGCTAAAACAGTATTTTTAAAAATGTTGTACTGTTTTTCTAAATCATAGTATTTCTGTAATGTTTAAGAATGTTTGGCTAAATATATTCTTTCTGTTATCTTATACTATTTCTCCTAAATTCTTGTATTTTTGAGAAGTTATCGTGTTTCTGGTAAGTTACAATATTTCTGCTAAGTTCTGCTATGCTATTGTATTTCTGCCAAGTATTATGTTTCCTCTAAGATATTGCAGTTCTGCTAAGTTACTACATTTTAGCAAAGTTCCTTTTCTTCTGCAAAGTTTTTACAAATTCTGCAACTTTTCAGCTTTTTCTGCTAGTTTCAGCAGACAGCTTCAGCATTACAGCATCCACACTGCATTTTCGCAGGAAATGCAAATTGTGTGGATGCTTTAACTTATCCACACTATTGAGTTCCTGTTTCTCTTTATTCTTTATACTTTATTATTCTAGTTGCCACTTTTTGTACGCTTTTTTGGCACTTTAACTACTTTAACAATTTTCAGCCGATTTTCACCGTTCAAATTTTAAACTATTCTGCTATTTCTGCTAATGATGGCTATGACTTTTGGTATTTTATGCTATTATACTTTTTTAAAATATTAAGCTTTTTTCCTTTAATTTGTCCCATTGAAATGAATGGGAAACTTCCACAATTCTGCTAAAACTTGCTTATTTTTGAAACTTAACTACATTCTCATACTTTCGCCTAGAACAACCATTCAAATTTTAAAATGTTCACAAATTATTGGGCTATTCATGAATGATTCAGCTTTTTCATATCTGTTACCGTTTTCATCTTATCCTCTTTAAGTTTTGAGTTTCATTTTGTGATTTTTCACAAAATACATGCGTTGTTATGGTTGCTATGCACTTGGCTTCCAGTGTGCCACTGTAGGTTTCGCATGATCTTCTCTTCATGTCCGAACAACTTCTTGCTACTTGCTCAATTTTCACTCAACTTCCACAAATTATACATCAAAACGTAGGTATTTTTGCTGGCTTTCAGAAAATGTCACCATCATTGTTGTGAGATTTATAGAATTTTGGCAAATCTCCTCAGACCAACACAAAGTCGGAAAACTCTCCATAGAAAGTCAATGGAGAGTTTGTTCAAAATCATCGCTTGATTTCTGTAATGACAGGCATATTCGAATCGTCATATCTCCTTAACGAAGCGAAGTTAAAACATGAGGCTTGTCCCGTATATCTTCAGACACTCCTGACGCTCACAATTCAAGAATTTTTCTCACCTATTACCGTTCTGAAATGAGTTAGACTTGTTTGAGGGTAGGAAATTCGTCCTTCGCTCAGATTTCTTCAGATTTCAAACTCTGAAATGAACAACTTTTTCTCTCGTCATATCTTTTTTTGGATTTCCACAGAGACCTGAAAATTTCCATGACTGTTCACCAAAGCCTGCTGTCTCTTACGGTGAAAGAATGATATCGATACTCCAAATAGATTTAGAGTTAGAAAGCGTTGTTTGAGGGCAAGTCAAGGCAGTTTTCGCTTGCCTCTACTCAGTTATGGTGCATTACAAGTCAAATATCTTCAATAATTCATATTTTAATGATAAATTGTCAACACTTGAAGATTCCCCATCTCTTCTGAACAAAACGGTGTAAGAATGACCGTTCTAGCCCCTACGGTTAGGAAATTATGGCCATTTGTTTGAGAGGAATCCTCACTATGAGAAATAGACTGCAAAAATCCTGCCTCTCTCTGTTCTGAGTGTGTAAAACGGCTGCACCTGTTTTGGCGGGAAAAAGTACACAGCCCTCTCTGATTGGTGGATTCAAATTTAGCAGCTCCCAGGCTGCTTGAATGACCTAGAAACTTGCTCCTCTCTCTCCTGTGTGTGTGTGTGTGTGTGTGTGTGTGTGTGTGTGTGTGTGTGTGTGTGTGTGACAGAGAGAGAGAGAGAGAGGCGAGACAGAGTTTTATGGGAGCATCTTATTGTATGATTTAAATTCAATATATTTAGACTGGTTGACTGAATTTGATCCTGTGTGTGTCTCTCTGTGCATGTGTGTTTCCATATGTGTCCATATTTGTGATTGTGTGACTGTTACACTTTTTTTCTGAGTTTTTTTTTTTCATTTAACAAGTACATTTGAAGGACCCTTAGCATGTTCAGCATTTTTCAGCTGTCCATTTTGCTTTTCCAATTTTTCTGTTTAAGTTATTACTATTGTGCTGAATCATACTATTTCTGCTATTTTATAAGATTTGTGCTAAATATAGTATTTCTGCCCAATATAGTATTTCTGATTAATTATAGTTTTTCTACCAAATCATATTACAGTATTTTTGCTTTTTATAGGATTTTATAGGATATTTATATTGCTTAATATAGTATTTCTGCTTTTTATAGGATTTGTGCTTAATATAGTATTTCTGCTTTTTATAGGATTTGTGCTTAATATAGTATTTCTGCTAAATGTAGTATTTATGCTTAATCACACTATTACTATATATTTCTGCCAGCTCCCCAGCCAATCATATCTGAGGTCTGCCGTTTCTTCTCTCGTCATATCTCAGCGACGGATGTACAAAGAGCAATGAAAATCGCAGTCAAAGTACACCAAAGTCCGCTGATTCACCCAGTACAAGAATTATGCTTCTAGTCCACCTAGTTTTTGAGTTACACGACGTTTTGTAACTCAAAAACGGCGCTCTTTTTGCCTCTCACTGCGATCTAATTCTGACTGCTCATCACCCTGTTTCCCAAGAGCCCACTGTCTTTCCCAGTGGCGCAGCTGGTAATGACACAGGTCTGCAACACAAAGGTCGGGGTTCAACTCCACCTTGGACAATATGTTTTTGCCCTACAAATTAATACACTATCACAGACCACTAATTCATATTCATCATTTATTACAATTCTGCAAACTTTTACCAGCTTTTCTAATATGGACCTCAGATTCTTCTTAACACTCCATGGCACAAATACTCTTCCCTTTAGGCTCTGTGAATATGTGTGTGTATCAATATTTCTCCCATTTTAAAGTATTACTCCTCCATAATTGGATTTCTCTTAAATCAAAGTACTTTTACTACATCTTAGTACTTCTGCTCAATCATAGTATTTCTGCTCAATCATAGTATTTTTGCCAAATCATGGTTTTTGTGCCAAATCATCAGAATCGTGTTTATTGGCCAAGTATATGTGCAGACAAATACAAGGAATTTCGTTCCGGTAGATGGTGGCTCTCGAGCACAGCAATGTAAATCACACACACACACACACACACACACGCACCCACACACACACGTATCTATATATACATTACACATGCATACACATACATACACAAAGCTGTGTAAACCAACTATAAATAACTAATCTAAACGTATATACATAAAATACAGAAATGAAATGAGGTGGAATGAATACTACAGAATGTACATAAGGTGCAGTTGCAGTCTGGCAGTGGGGAGCAGTGTGACAGTTCAACTGTTTAGAAGGGAGATGGCGAGGGAAAGAAACTGTTCCTGTGTCGGGTGGTCCTGGTCTGCAGGCTTCTGCACCGTCTGCCAGAGGGCAGCAGATCAAAAAGTCTGTGTCCAGGGTGTGAGGGGTCTGTGATGATTTTCCCTGCCCGTTTCCTGGTTCTTGAGAGGTACAGATCCTGGATGGAGGGCAGGGGCCGCCGATGATCCTTTCTGCTGCCTGTACAGTCCGCTGCAGTCTGCACCTGTCCTGTTTAGTGGCTGCACCATACCAGACTGTGATGGAGGAGCACAGGACAGACTCAATGACTGCAGTGTAGAACTGGATCAGCAGCTCCTGTGGAAGACTGTACTTCCCCAGTTGTCTCAGGAAGTACATCCTCTGCTGGGTCTTTTTGAGGATGGAGGTGATGTTGGTCTCCCACTTCAGGTCCTGGGAGATGGTGGTACCCAGCAACTTGAAGATCTCCACAGTCGACACAGGGCTGTCTGATATGATGAGGGGTGGCAGAGTTGAGGGATGTCTCCTGAAGTCCACTGTCATCTCTACAGTTTTAAGAGTGTTCAGCTCCAGATTGTGCTGACTGCACCAGAGTACCAGCCGCTCAACTCATCATAACATTTGTGTTATGTTATAGTATTACTACTAAGTGGAGGAATTTCTAAAATGTTACAGTATATGTGCTGATTACAGTATTTCTATATAATAGAATTTTGGCAAATCTCCTCACACCAACACAAAGTCTGAAAACTGCATAGAAAGTCAATGGAGAGCTTGTTCAAAATCACCGCTGGATTTCTCTAATGAGAGGCATTTTCAAATCGTCATATCTCCTTAACGCAGCAAAGTTAAGACATGAGGCTTGTGCCAATATATCTTCAGACACTCCTGACGCTCACAATTCAAGAATTTCTTTCTCACCTATTACCATTTGGCCATGAATTGGGTTTGTTTGAGGGTAGGAAATTCATCCCTCGCTCAGATTTCTTCAGATTTCAAACTCTGGAAATGAGGCACTTTTTTTTTCTCTCGTCATATCTTTTTGATGGATTTCCACACAGACCTGAAAATTTCCATGATTGTTCACCAAAGCCTGCTGTCTCTTACGGTGAAAGAATGATATCGATACTCCAAATAGATTTAGAGTTAGAAAGCATTGTTTGAGGGCATGTCAAGGCAGTTTTCGCTTTGCCTCTACTCAGTTATGGTACATTAGAAGTCAAATATCTTCAATAATTCATATTGTAATGATAAATTGTCAATACGTTAAGATCCCCCATCTCTTCTGAACAAAACGGTGTAAGAATGACTGTTCTAGCCCCTACGGTTAGGAAATTATAGCCATTTGTTTGAGGGGAATCCTCACTATAAAAAAATAGACAGCACAAATCCTGTCTCTGTGCTGCATGTGTGTAAAAACAGCTGCACCTGTTTTGGCGGGAAAAAGTATACAGCAACCTCTCTGATTGGTGGATTCAAATTCAGCAGCTCCCAGGCTATTTGGCTGCTGCTGCTGCTAGTGTGTGTGTGTGTGTGTGTGTGTGTGTGTGTGTGTGTGTGTGTGTGAGAGAGAGAGAGAGAAAGAGAGGCGAGAGAGCGTTTTATGGGAGCATCTTATTGTATGATTTAAATTCAATATATTTAGACTGGTTGACTGAATTTGATCCTGTGTCTCTCTGTGCATGTGTGTTTCCATATGTGTCCATATTTTTGATTGTGTGACTGTTATACTTTTTTTTTTTGCTGATTTTTTTTCATTCAACAATTACATTTGAGGGAGCCTTAGAATGTTCAGCATTTTTCAGCTGTTCATTTTGCTTTTCCAATTTTTCTATTTCAGTTATTACTATTGTGCTAAGTCATAGCATTTCTGCTGCTTTTCAGTATTTGTGCTAAATACAGCATTTGTGCTAAATCATACTATTTCAGCCATTTTATAGTATTTGTGCTAAAACATAATATTTCTACTAAACGCAGTATTTCTGGGTAATCATAGTATTTCTATGTATTCCTGCCAGCTCCTCAGGAGCCAATCCTCTGTGAGTACTGTAATTTTCAAATTGACATATCAAGTCATGCATGACTTCCCAACCAGCCCATCACATCTGACGGCTGAGACATTCAAATTTCCATATTGGGGCTTTCATGGGTTGTAAGTCAACCACTCATCCATGTCATGTATCTCTACAAATTCATATTTTTACTTTAAACACACAACACTTGACAATCCCCCATCTCTTCTGAACAAAACAGTGTAAGAATGACCTGTTCTAGACCCTACGGTTAGGAAATTATAGCCATTTGTTTGAGAGGAGTCCTCACTATGAAAAATAGACTGAACAAATCCTGTCTCTGTGCTGTGTGTAAAAACAGGTGCACCTGTTTTGGCGGGAAAAAGTACATAGCCTTTCTGATTGGTGGATTAAAATTAAGCAGCTCCAGGCTTTTTGACCTACCTAGAAACATACAGGAAACACTGTATGTACAGCCCCTATTTGTTCACTTGCTTCTGCTGCTGCTGCTGTGTGTGTGTGTGTGTGTGTGTGTGTGTGTGTGTGTGTGTGTGTGTGTGTGTGTGAGAGAGAGAGAGAGAGAGAGAGAGAGAGAGAGAGAGAGAGAGAGAGCGTTTTATGGGTGTATCTTATTGTGTGCCTACTGGTGGTGGTCAGAGGGCCGGTGGCGCCAGTGTCCAGCAGCCTCACCTCTGTCAGTGCGCCCCAGGGTGGCTGTGGCTACAACGTAGTTTGCCATCACCAGTGTGTGAATGGGTGAATGACTGGATATGTAAAGCACTTTGGGGTCCTTAGGGACCATAAAAGCGCTTATATAAATACAGGCCATTTACCATGTCCATATTTGTAATTGTGCAAGTTATTACTATTATGCTAAATTATAGTATTTCTGCTACTTTTCGGTATTTGTGCTAAATACAGTATTTCTGCTAAATCTTAGTATTATTGCTTAATTATATTATTTGAGCAAAATCATAGTATTTGAGCATATTCTTTCTATTTGTGCCATAGCATAGTATATTTGCTGAATTACAGCATTTCTGCTATATGTTGTAGTATTTGTCCTAAATCACAGTATTTGTGCAATGTTTAGGTATTTTGTTTAAATAAAGTATCTATGTAATCTGGTACCATGGTTGCTAAAATCCTATATTTCTGAAAAGTTATCTTGTTTCTGCTAAGTTACAATATTTATTCTAATTTCTGCTGCTAAGTTCTGCTATGTTATTGTATTTCTGCCAAGTATTATGTTTTCTTTACATTATTGCAGTTCTGCTAAGTAATTACATTTTTGCTAAGTTCTTATGCTTCTGCAAAGTTATTACAATTTTTGCAAAGGTTTTACAATTTCTGCAACTTTTCAGCTTTTTCAGCTAGTTTCAGCTGACAGCTTCAGCTTTATAGCATCCACACTGCATTTTTTCGCAGGAAATGCAAATTTTTCTAGTTTTTCTAGTTATTCTTCACAGTTGCTTCCTGTTTTCTTTATTCTTTTTCTACTTTCGTCCGTTAACTACTTCCACAATTTTCAGCCGATTTTCACCGTTCAAATTTTAAACTATTCTGCTATTTTGCTAATTCCTGCTATGACTTTTGCTATTTTCTGCTCTTATACTTTTTAAAATATTACACTTTTTCCTTTAATTTGTCCCATTGAAATGAATGGGAAACTTCCACAATTCTGCTAAAACTTACTTCTTTTTGAAACTTAACTACTTTGTCATACTTTCGCCTAGAACAACCATTCAAATTTTAAAATGTTCACAAATTATTGGGCTATTCATGAATGATTCAGCTTTTTCATATCTGTTACCGTTTTCATCTTATCCCTCTTTAAGTTTTGAGTTTCATCTTTGTGATTTTTCACAAAATACATGCGTTGTTATGGTTGCTATGCAGTTGGTTCTAAGTGAGCCACTGTACCTTTGGCAATTTTCTCTTCATGTCCGAACAACTTCTTGCTACTCGCTCAATGTTCACTCAACCCACACAAATTATACATCAAAACGTAGGTATTTTTGCTGGCTTTCAGAAAATGTCAATATCATTGTTGTGAGATTTATAGAATTTTGGCAAATCTCCTCAGACCAACACAAAGTCAGAAAACTCTCCATAGAAAGTCAATGGAGAGTTTGTTCAAAATCATCGCTTGATTTCTCTAATGAGAGGCATATTCGAATCGTCATATCTCCTTAACGAAGCGAAGTTAAAACATGAGGCTTGTCCCCGTATATCTTCAGACACTCCTGACGCTCACAATTCAAGAATTTTTTTCTCACCTATTACCGTTCTGAAATGAGTTAGACTTGTTTGAGGGTAGGAAATTTGTCCTTCGCTCAGATTTCTTCAGCTTTCAAACTCTGGAAATGAACCACTTTTTCTCTCGTCATATCTTTTTGATAGATTTCCACAAAGACCTGAAAATTTCCATGACTGTTCACCAAAGCCTGCTGTCTCTTACGGTGAAAGAATGATATCGATACTCCAAATAGATTTAGAGTTAGAAAGCGTTGTTTGAGGGCAGGTCAAGGCAGTTTTGCTTCGCCTCTACTCAGTTATGGTGCATTAGAAGTCAAATATCTTTAATAATTCATATTTTAATGATAAAGTGTCAACACTTTAAGATTCCCCCATCTCTTCTGAACAAAACGGTGTAAGAATGACCGTTCTAGCCCCCCTACGGTTAGGAAATTATGGCCATTTGTTTGAGAGGAATCCTCACTATGAGAAATACACTGCAGAAATCCTGTCTCTGTGCTCTTTGTGTGTAAAACGGCTGCACCTGTTTTGATTCAGGAAAAAGTACACAGCCTCTCTGATTGGTGGATTCAAATTTAGCAGCTCCCAGGCTGCTTGACTGACCTAGAAACTTGCTTGTGTCTGTGTGTGTGTGTGTGTGTGTGTGTGTGTGTGTGTGTGTGTGTGTGTGTGTGACAGAGAGAGAGAGAGAAGGGAGGCGAGAGAGAGTTTTATGGGAGCATCTTATTATATGATTTAAATTCAATATATTTAGACTGGTTGACTGAATTTGATCCTGTGTGTGTGTCTCTGTGCATGTGTGTTTCCATATGTGTCCATATTTGGGATTGTGTCACTGTTATACTTTTTTTTTGCTGATCTTTTTTTCATTTAACAATTACATTTGAGGACCCTTAGCATGTTCAGGATTCTTTCAGCTGTCCATTTTGCTTTTCCAATTTTTCTATTTAAGTTATTACTGTTGTGTTGAGTCATAGCATTTCTGCTGCTTTTCAGTATTTGTGCTAAATACAGCATTTCTGCTAAATCATACTATGTCTGCTATTTTATGAGATTTGTGCTAAATACAGCATTTCTGCTAAATCATACTATTTTCTGCTATTTCATAAGATTTGTGCTAAATATATTGTTTCTGCTATTTCTGCCAAATTTAGTATTTTGATTAATTAGGGTTTTTCTACCAAATCATAGTACAGTTTTACTGCTTTTTATAGGATTTTTAGAGGATATTTATATTGCTTAATATAGTATTTCTGCTTTTTATAGGATTTGTGCTTAATATAGTTTTTCTAAAAAATGTAGTATTTATGCTTAATCATACTATTTCTATATATTTCTGCCAGGTCCCCAGGCAGCTAATCCTCTGTGAGGACTGATACATATAAAATTTACATATCAGGGCCTGCACGGCTTCCCAGCCAGCCAATCATATCTGAGGTCTGCCCTTTTTCTCTCTCGTCATATCTCAGCGACAGATGTACAAAGAGCAATGCAAATCACAGTCAAAGTACACGAAAGTACGCTGATTCACCCAGTACAAGAATTATGCTTCTAGTGCACCTAGTTTTTGAGTTACACGACGTTTTTGTAACTCCAAAAACTGTGTTTTTCGCCTCTCACCGCAATCTAATTCTGACTGCTCATCACCCAGTTTTCCAGGCGCCGCTCTCTTTCCCAGTGGCGCAGTTGGTAATGACACAGGTCTGCAACCCAAAGGTCGTGGGTTCAATTACACCTTGGGCAACATGTTTTTCCTACAAATTAATACACTATCACAGACCACTAATTCATATTCATCATTTATTACAATTCTGCAAACTTTTATGATTTTAGCAGCTTTTCTAATATGGACCTCAGATTCTTGTTAACACTCCATGGCACAAATACTCTTCCCTTTAGGCTCTGTGTATGTGTGTGTGTATCAATATTTCTCCCATTTTAAAGTATTACTCCTCCATAATTGTATTTCTGTTAAATCAAAGTACTTTTACTACATCTTAGTACTTCTGCTCAATCATAGTATTTCTGCTAAATCATAGTATTTTGCCAAATTATGGTTTTTGTGCCAAATCATAACATTTGTTTTATGTTACAGTATTACTACTAAGTGGAGGAATTTCTGTCATGTTACAGTATATGTGCTGATTACAGTATTTCTGCTAAATCATAGTATTTCTACTATATTATATTTTTCTTTCTAAATATAGCATTTCTGCTATATAATTGTATTACTGCTATGTTATAATATTTGTGCTAAACCAGAGTATTTCTGCTGAAACATAGTATTTCTGCCGAATGATAGTATTTCTGTCAAATTACAGTATTTTTGCTAAAACAGTATTTTTTAAAAATGTTGTACTGTTTTTCTAAATCATAGTATTTCTGTAATGTTTAAGAATGTTTGGCTAAATATATTCTTTCTGTTATCTTATACTATTTCTCCTAAATTCTTGTATTTTTGAGAAGTTATCGTGTTTCTGGTAAGTTACAATATTTCTGCTAAGTTCTGCTATGCTATTGTATTTCTGCCAAGTATTATGTTTCCTCTAAGATATTGCAGTTCTGCTAAGTTACTACATTTTAGCAAAGTTCCTTTTCTTCTGCAAAGTTTTTACAAATTCTGCAACTTTTCAGCTTTTTCTGCTAGTTTCAGCAGACAGCTTCAGCATTACAGCATCCACACTGCATTTTCGCAGGAAATGCAAATTTTTCTAGTTCTTTATTATTGTGTGGATGCTGGAGGCATCCACACTATTGTTTTCCTGTTTCTCTTTATTCTTTATTGTGTGGATGCCCTAAAAGGGCTTCCACACTATTGAGTTCCTGTTTCTCTTTATTCTTTATTTTTCTTTTTCAAGTTGCTTCCGTACGTTTTTTGGACTTTATCTACTCCCTCAGTTTTCAGCCGATTTTCTCCGTTCAAACTCTATACTGTTCTGCTCTTTCTGGAGATGGGTGCTATGACTTTTGGTGTTTATTACTGTTATACTTTTTAAAATATTACACTTTTTTCCTTTAATTTGTCCCATTGAAATGAATGGGAAACTTCCACAATTCTGCTAAAACTTGCTTGTTTTTGAAACTTATCTACTTTGTCATACTTTCACCTAGAAACTCCATTCAAACTTTAAAATGTTCTCAGATTATTGGGCTATTTCTGTGTGATTCAGCTGTTTCAGATCTTCTACCGTTTTAATTTTATGCCTCTTTAAGTTTTCAGTTGCAAAATTGTGATTTTTCAGAAAATACATGCGTTGCTATGGTTGCTATGCAATTAACTCAGAGTGAGGGCTGGTCTGTTCGAATTTTCTCTTCATGTCTGAACAACTTCTTGCTACTCGCTCAATTTCCACTCAACCCCACAAATTATACATCAAAACGTAGGTATTTTTGCTGGCTTTCAGAAAATGTCACTATCGTTCTTGTGGGATTTACAGATTTTTGCAAATCTCCTCAGAGCAACACAAGGTCTTAAAACTCTCCATAGAAAGTCAATGGAGAGCTTGTTCAAAATCACCGCTGAATTTTTCTAATGAGAGGCATTTTCAAATCGTCATATCTCCTTAACGAAACAAAGTTGAGACATGACGCTTGTGCCAATATATCTTCAGACTCTCCTGATGCTCACAATTCAAGAGTATTTTCCTCACCTATTACCGTTTGGCCATGAATTACATTTGTTTGAGGATAGGAAATTTGTCTCTCACTCAGATCTCTTCAGATTTCAAACTGTGGAAATGAGGCACTTTTTTTCTCTCGTCATATCTTTTGATGGATTTCAACAGAGCCCTGAAAATTTCCATGACTGTTCACCAAAGCCTGCTGTTTCTTACGGTGAAAGAATGATTTTGAGGCTCCATAGAGATCTAGAGTTACACAACGTTGTTTGAGGGCAAGTCAAGGCAGTTTTGCTTCGCCTCTTCTCAGTTGCAGTGTGTTACAAGTCATATAGCTTTAATAATTTATATTTTATCTCTGAATTATGAAGACCTGGAGATTTCCCCATCTCTTCTGAACAAAACGGTGTCAGAATGAGCGTTCTAGCCCCTACGGTTAGGAAATTATGGCCATTTGTTCGAGGGGAATCCTGAATGAGAAATACACTAAAGAAAACTCAGAGCTCTCTCTGTGTCTGTGTGTGTAAGTGCTGATTACAGCAGGTGCAGCTAATTTAGCTGACCTAGATATACCAAGCCCAGACTCTTAACATCCACTGTTCCCTTTGCGCTCTGTGTATGTGTGTGTGTATCAGTATTTCTCCCATGTTAAAGTATTACTCCTCCATAATAGTATTTCTGCTAAATCAAAGTACTTCTACTACATCTTAGTACTTCTGCTCAATCATAGTAATTCTGGGAAATCATAGTATTTATCCCAAATCATAGTATTTATGCAAAATTACAGTATTTCTGCTAAAAGCAGAAATAGTACCTTTAGCAGAAATTTCTGTCAAAAGATATTATTTATGTTAAAACATACTATTTCTGCTAAATCATAGTATTTGTGCCAAATCATAGTATTTGTAATTTGCGCCAAATCATGGTATTTTTTTGCCAAATCATGTTATTTCTGCCCAATTAAAATTTCTGTTATGTTATAGTATTACTACTAAGTCGTAGAATTTCTGTTATGTTATAGTATATCTGCTGATTATAGTATATGTGCCAAATCATAGTATTTATAGCAAATCATAGTATTTGTGCCCAAACATAGTATTTCTTGCCAAATTGTAGTATTTGTGCAAAAACATACTATGTCTGCAAAATCATAGTATATCTGTTATGTTATAGTATTACTACTAAGGCATAGTATTTCTACCAAATCAAAGTATTCCTTCAAAATCATAGTATTACTGCAATTTCATAGTATTTGAGTGAAATCGTAGTATCTGTGCAAAAACATACTATGTCTGCTAAATCACAGTATATCTGTTATGTTAAAGTATTAGTACTAAGTCACAGTATTTCTGCCAATTCGTAGTATTTGTACTAAATCATGGTACTTGTGCCAAATCATAGTATTTTTTGCAAATCATAGTATTCGAACCAAAACATAGTAGTATTTGTATGAAGTAATAGTATTTCTTCTAAATCATAGTATTTCACTCAAATCTCAGTAGTTGTGCTGAAACGCAGTATTATTGCCAAATCATAGTATTTGTACTGAAACATAGTATTTGTGCCAATAAGAGTATTTCTACTAAATCATAGTACTTGTGCCAATTCATAGTATTTCTGCCACATTGTGCTAGTTGTGCAAAAACATAGACTGTCTGCAAAATCATAGTATATCTATTATGTTATAGTATTACTACTAAGTCGTAGACTCTCTATTTTGTTAAATTATATCTGCTGAATACAGTATATGTGCCAAACCATAGTATTTATAGCAAACCATAGTATTTGTGCTAAAACATAGTATTTCTGCCAAATTGTAGTATTTGTGCAAAACATAGAATGTCTGCAAAATCACAGTATATCTGTTATGTTGTAGTATTACTACTAAGGCATAGTATTTCTACCAAATCATAGTATTCCTTCAAAATCATAGTATTACTGCAGTTTCATAGTATTTGAGCAAAATCGTAGTATTTGTGCAAAAACATACTATGTCTGCAAAATCACAGTGTATCTGCTATGTTATAGTATTACTACTAAGGCATAGTATTTCTACCAAATCATAGTATTCCTTCAAAATCATAGTATTACTGCAATTTCATAGTATTTGAGCGAAATCGTAGTATTTGTACTAAATCATGGTACTTGTGTCAAATCATAGTATTTTTGCAAATCATATTATTTGAACCAAAACATTGTATTTGTAATGAAGTCATAGTATTTCTTCTAAATCATAGTATTTCACCCAAATCTCAGTAGTTGTGCTAAAACCCAGTATTATTGCCAAATTGTAATATTTGTACTGAAACATAGTATTTCTGCCAATACGAGTATTTGTACTAAATCATAGTACTTGTGCCAAATCATAGTATTTCTGCCATATTGTGCTAGTTGTGCAACAACATATACTATGATTTTGCAGAGTCTGTCTATTATGTTATAGTATTACTACTAAGTCGTAGACTTTCTGTTTTGTTATAGTATATCTGCTGAATATAGTATATGTGCCAAATCATAGTATTTGTGCTGAAACATAGTATACTGCCACATTATAGTATTTGTGTAAAACCAGAATGTCTGCAAAATCATCATATATCTGTGATGTTATAGTATTACTACTAAGGCATAGTATTTCTGCAAAATCATAGTATTTTTGCAGAAACATAGTACTTCTGGTAAATCATAGTATTTCTACTAAATAATAGTATTTCTGCCAGATCATATTATTTGTTTCAAATCATAGCATTCGAACCAAATCATAGTATTTGTGCCAAAATATTGTATTTGTACAAAGTCATAATATTTCTTCTAAATCATAGTATTTCAATCAAATCTCAGGAGTTGTGCTAAAACGCAGTATTATTGCCAAATCATTGTATTTGTACCCAAACATATCAGTTCAACTTATTTAACTCTTCTCAACAGCCCAACACCTCTTCTTCACCCCGTTTCAGCAGAATTGTGAGTGTTTTCACCCCTTTTCAGCACAAATCCCAGCTTTTTCAGGTGTTTTCAACAGAAATCTCTTTTTAGCAGACATTCTGCTGATTCACCTGTTTTCAGTGCAACGTTCTACTTCTTTACCTCTTTTCAGTAGAAATTCTGGTGATTCACCTATTTTAAGCAGAATTTTCAGCCTTTCACCTCTTATCAATACAAATCTCAGTATCTTCTGCTCATTTCAGAGGAAACCTTTTCACCTCTCCTCTTTTCAGTAGAAATTTGAACTTCTGTACCCCTTTGAAGCAGAATCTTTGCCTTTTCACCTCTTTTCAGCAAAAGTTTCTGTTTTTTCACTTGTTTTCAACATAATTTTTCAGTTTCTTTACTGCCATACAATTTTGCAGCAGACAGCTTCAGCGTTCCGGCATCCACAGCATTTTCGCAAGAGGAAATGCAAATTTTCTAGTTATTCTTCAAGTTGCTTCCGCACGTTTTTCAGTCCGTTAACTACTTCCACAATTTTCAGCCGATTTTCACCGTTCAAATTTTAAACTATTCTGCTATTTTTGCTTATTCCTGCTATGACTTTTGCTATTTTCTGCTCTTATACTTTTTAAAATATTACACTTTTTTTCCTTTAATTTGTCCCATTGAAATGAATGGGAAACTTCATAATTCTGCTAAAACTTACTCTTTTTGAAACTAAACTACTTTGTCATACTTTTCGCCTAGAACGACCATTCAAATTTTAAAATGTTCACAAATTATTGGGCTATTCATGAATGATTCAGCTTTTTCATATCTGTTACCGTTTTCATCTTATCCCTCTTTAAGTTTTGAGTTTCATCTTTGTGATTTTTCACAAAATACATGCGTTGTTATGGTTGCTATGCAGTTGGTTCTAAGTGAGCCACTGTACCTTTGGCAATTTTCTCTTCATGTCCGAACAACTTCTTGCTACTCACTCAATTTTCACTCAACCCACACAAATTATACATCAAAACGTAGGTATTTTTGCTGGCTTTCAGAAAATGTCACCATCATTGTTGTGAAATTTATAGAATTTTGGCAAATCTCCTCAGACCAACACAAAGTCAGAAAACTCTCCATAGAAAGTCAATGGAGAGTTTGTTCAAAATCATCGCTTGATTTCTGTAATGAGAGGCATATTGAATCGTCATATCTCCTTAACTTAAGCGAAGTTACGACATGAGGCTTGTCCCGTATATCTTCAGACACTCCTGACGCTCACAATTCAAGAATTATTTTCTCACCTATTACCGTTCTGAAATGAGTTAGACTTGTTTGAGGGTAGGAAATTCGTCCTTCGCTCAGATTTCTTCAGATTTCAAACTCTGGAAATGAACCACTTTTTTCTCTCGTCATATCTTTTTAATGGATTTCCACAGAGATCTGAAAATTTCCATGATTGTTCACCAAAGCCTGCTGTCTCTTACGGTGAAAGAATGATATTGATACTCCAAATAGATTTAGAGTTAGAAAGCGTTGTTTGAGGGCAAGCCAAGGCAGTTTTTGCTTTGCTCTACTCAGTTATGGTGCATTAGAAGTCAAATATCTTTAATAATTCATATTTTAATGATAAAGTGTCAACACTTTAAGATTCCCCATCTCTTCTGAACAAAGCGGTGTAAGAATGACCGTTCTAGCCCCTACGGTTAGGAAATTATGGTCATTTGTTTGAGGGGAGTCGTCATTATGAGAAATAGACTGCAAAAGTCCTGTGTCTCTCTGTGCTGCGTGCACCTGTTTTGGCGGGAAAAAGTGCACAGGCTCTCTGATTGGTGGATTCAAATTCAGCAGCTCCCAGGCTGCTTGACTGAGCTAGAAACTTACTTCTCTCTCTCCTGTGTGTGGGTGTGTGTGTGTGTGTGTGTGTGTGTGTGTGTGTGTGTGTGTGTGTGTGTGTGTGTGTGTGAGAGAGAGAGAGAGAGAGAGAGAGAGAGAGAAAGCCTTTTTATGGGATGATCTCATTGTAAGATTCAAATTCAATATATTTAGACTGGTTGACTGAATTGGATCTTGTGTGTGTGTGTGTGTGTGTGTGTGTGTGAGAGAGAGAGAGAGAGAGAGAGAGAGAGAGAGAGAGAGAAGCTTTTTATGGGATGATCTCATTGTAAGATTCAAATTCAATATATTTAGACTGGTTGACTGAATTGGATCTGTGTGTGTGTGTGTGTGTGTGTGTGTGTGTGAGAGAGAGAGAGAGAGAGAGAGAGAAAGCCTTTTCATGGGATGATGTCATTGTAAGATTCAAATTCAATATATTTAGACTGGTTGACTGAATTGGATCTTGTGTGTGTGTGTGTGTGTGTGTGTGTGTGTGTGTGTGTGTGTGTGTGACAGAGAGAGAGAGAGAGAAAGCCTTTTTATGGGATGATCTCATTGTAAGATTTAAATTCAATATATTTAGACTGGTTGACTGAATTGGATCTTGTGTGTGTGTGTGTGTGTGTGTGTGTGTGTGTGTGTGTGTGTGTGTGTGTGTGTGAGAGAGAGAGAGGGGAGGAGAGAGAAAGCCTTTTTATGGGATGATCTCAATGTAAGATTCAAATTCAATATATTTAGGCTGGTTGACTGAATTGGATCTGTGTGTGTGTGTGTGTGTGTGTGTGTGTGTGTGTGTGTGTGTGAGATGATCTCATTGTAAGATTTAAATTCAATATATTTAGACTGGTTGACTGAATTGGATCTTGTGTGTGTGTGTGTGTGTGTGTGTGTGTGTGTGTGTGACAGAGAGAGAGAGAGAGGGAGAGAGCCTTTTTATGGAAGCATCTTATTGTATGATTTAAATTCAATATATTTAAACTGGTTGACTGAATTTGGTCCTGTGTGTGTCTCTCTGTGCATGTGTGTTTCCATATGTGTACATATTTCTGATTGTGTGACTGTTATACTTTTTGTTGCTGATTTTTTTTTCATTTAACAATTATATTTGAGGGACCCTTAGCATGTTCAGGATTTTTTCAGCTGTCCATTTTGCTTTTCAATTTTTCTATTTAACTTATTACTATTGTGCTAAGTCATAGCATTTCTGCTGCTTTTCAGTATTTGTGCTAAATACAGCATTTGTGCTAAATCATACTATTTCTGCTATTTTATAGGATTTGAGGTAAATATAATATTTCTGTGTAATTATAGTATTTCTACCAAATCATAGTATTACTGCTAAAACTAAAAGTATTTCTGCCAAATCTTGATAGTTCTGCTATGTTATTGTACTTGTAATTAATTATAGTATTTGTGCCCTAGCATAGTATTTCTGCCAAATCTTAGTATTATTGCTAAATCATAGTTTTTGAGCAAAATCATATTATTTGAGCATATTCATTCTATTTGTGCCATAGAATAGTATATTTGCTGAATCACAGCATTTCTGCTATGTTGTAGTATTTGTCCTAAATCACAGTATTTCGCAGTGTTTAGGTATTTTGTTTAAATAAAGTATCTCTGTAATCTTGTACCATATTTGCTAAATTTCTGTATTTCTGAGAAGTTATCATGTTTCTGCTAAGTTACAATATTTCTGCTAAGTTCTGCTAGGTTATTTTATTTCTGCCGAGTATTATGTTTTCTTTACAGTATTGCAGTTCTGCTAAGTTTTTACATTTTGCTAAGTTCTGCTATGCTTCTCCAAATATATTACAATTTTTGCTACTTTTCAGCTTTTTCAGCTATTTTTAGCAGACAGCTTCAGCGTTACAGCATCCACACTGCATTTTCGCAGGAAATGCAAATTTTTTTCTAGTTGTGTGGATGCCCTCAAAGGGCTTCCACACTATTGAGTTCCTGTTTCTCTTTATTCTTTCTTTATTTTTCTTTTCAAGTTGCTTCCGCACGTTTTTTGGACTTTATCTACTCCCTCAGTTTTCAGCCGATTTTCTCCGTTCAAACTCTATACTGTTCTGCTCTTTCTGCTTATGGGTGCTATGACTTTTGGTGTTTATTACTATTATACTTTTAAAATATTACACTTTTTTCCTTTAATTTGTCCCATTGAAATGAATGGGAAACTTCCACAATTCTGCTAAAACTTGCTTGTTTTTGAAACTTAACTACTTCCTTATACTTTCACCTAGAAACTCCATTCAAACTTTAAAATGTTCTCAGATTATTGGGCTATTCCTGTCTGATTCAGCTGTTTCAGATCTTCTACCGTTTTAATTTTATGCCTCTTTAAGTTTTCAGTTGCAAAATTGTGATTTTTCAGAAAATACATACATGCGTTGCTATGGTTGCTATGCAATTAACTCAGAGTGAGGGCTGGTCTGTTCGGAATTTTCTCTTCATGTCTGAACAACTTCTTGCTACTCGCTCAATTTCCACTCAACCCCCACAAATTATACATCAAAACGTAGGTATTTTTTGCTGGCGTTCAGAAAATGTCACTATCATTGTTGTGGGATTTACAGATTTTTTGCAAATTTCCTCAGAGCAACACAAGGTCTGACAACTCTCCATAGAAAGTCAATGGAGAGCTTGTTCAAAATCACCGCTGAATTTTTCTAATGAGAGGCATTTTCAAATCGTCATATCTCCTTAACGAAACAAAGTTGAGACATGACGCTTGTGCCAATATATCTTCAGACTCTCCTGATGCTCACAATTCAAGAGTATTTTCCTCACCTATTACCGTTTGGCCATGAATTACATTTGTTTGAGGATAGGAAATTTGTCTCTCGCTCAGATCTCTTCAGATTTCAAAGTCTGGAAATGAGCACTTTTTTCTCTCGTCATATCTTTTTGATGGATTTCAACAGAGCCCTGAAAATTTCCATGACTGTTCACCAAAGCCTGCTGTTTCTTACGGTGAAAGAATGATTTTGATGCTCCATAGAGATCTAGAGTTACACAACGTTGTTTGAGGGCAAGTCAAGGCAGTTTTGCTTCGCCTCTTCTCAGTTGCAGTGTGTTACAAGTCATATAGCTTTAATAATTTATATTTTATCTCTGAATTATGAAGACCTGGAGATTTCCCCATCTCTTCTGAACAAAGCGGTGTCAGAATGAGCGTTCTAGCCCCTACGGTTAGGAAATTATGGCCATTTGTTCGAGGGGAATCCTGAATGTGAGAAATACACTAAAGAAAACTCAGAGCTCTCTCTGTGTCTGTGTGTGTAAGGGCTGATTAGAGCAGGTGCAGCTAATTTAGCTGACCTAGATATACCAAGCCCAGACTCTTAACAGCCACTGTTCCCTTTGCGCTCTGTGTATGTGTGTGTGTATCAGTATTTCTCCCATGTTAAAGTATTACTCCTCCATAATAGTATTTCTGCTAAATCAAAGTACTTCTACTACATCTTAGTACTTCTGCTCAATCATAGTAATTCTGGGAAATCATAGTATTTATCCCAAATCATAGTATTTATGCAAAATTACAGTATTTCTGCTAAAAAGTAGAAATAGTACCTTTAGCAGAAATTTCTGTCAAAAGATATTATTTATGTTAAAACATACTATTTCTGCTAAATCATAGTATTTGTGCCAAATCATAGTATTTGTACCCAATCATAGTATTTCTGCCATGTCATTGTATTTGCGCCAAATCATGGTATTTTTTTTTGCCAAATCATGGTATTTGTGCCAAATCATGTTATTTCTGCCCAATTAAAATTTCTGTTATGTTATAGTATTACTACTAAGTCGTAGAATTTCTGTTATGTTATAGTATATCTGCTGATTATAGTATATGTGCCAAATCATAGTATTTATAGCAAATCATAGTATTTGTGCCCAAACATAGTATTTCTTGCCAAATTGTAGTATTTGTGCAAAACATACTATGTCTGCAAAATCACAGTATATCTGTTATGTTATAGTATTACTACTAAGTCGCAGAATTTCTGTTATGTTATAGTATATCTGCTGATTATAGTATATGTGCCAAATCATAGTATTTATAGCAAATCATAGTATTTGTGCCCAAACATAGTATTTCTTGCCAAATTGTAGTATTTGTGCAAAAACATACTATGTCTGCAAAATCATAGTATATCTGTTATGTTATAGTATTACTACTAAGGCATAGTATTTCTACCAAATCAAAGTATTCCTTCAAAATCATAGTATTACTGCAATTTCATAGTATTTGAGTGAAATCGTAGTATCTGTGCAAAAACATACTATGTCTGCTAAATCACAGTATATCTGTTATGTCATAGTATTACTACTAAGACAGTATTTCTACCTAATCATGGTATTCCTTCAAAATCATATTATTACTGCAATTTCATAGTATTTGAGCAAAATCGTAGTATATGTGCAAAAACATACTATGTCTGCTAAATCACAGTATATCTGTTATGTTAAAGTATTACTAGTAAGTCACAGTATTTCTGCCAATTCGTAGTATTTGTACTAAATCATGGTACTTGTGCCAAATCATAATATTTTTGCAAATCATAGTATTCGAACCAAAACATAGTAGTATTTATGCGAAGTCATAGTATTTCTTCTAAATCATAGTATTTCAATCAAATCTCAGTAGTTGTGCTAAAACGCAGTATTATTGCCAAATCATAGTATTTGTACTGAAACATAGTATTTGTGCCAATAAGAGTATTTCTACTAAATCATAGTACTTGTGCCAAATCATAGTATTTCTGCCACATTGTGCTAGTTGTGCAAAAACATAGACTGTCTGCAAAATCATAGTATATCTGTTATGTTATAGTATTACTACTAAGGCATAGTATTTCTACCAAATCATAGTATTCCTTCAAAACCATAGTATTACTGCAATTTCACAGTATTTGAGCGAAATCGTAGCATATGTGCAAAAACATACTATGTCTTCAACATCACCGTATATCTGTTATGTTATAGTATTACTACTAAGTCACAGTATTTCTGCCAATTCGTAGTATTTGTACTAAATCATACTACTCGTGCCAAATCATAGTATTCAAATCAAAATATAGTATTTGTACCAAAGCATTGTATTTGTACAAAGTACAGTATTTCTGCCAAATCATAGAATTACTGCAATTTCATAGTATTTTGAGGAATCCCTTTTGTTATAGTATTACTTCTAAGTCGTAGTATTTCTGCTTTGTCATAGTATTTGTACTGAAACATAGTATTTCTGCTAAATCATAGTATTTCTCTCATCTTAAAGTACTCAATTATAGTATTTGTGCCAAAGTTTAGTATTTCTGCCAAATCATATTATCTCTGCTAAATCATAGTGTCTGCCAAATCATAGTATTTGTGCAAATTATGGGATTTTGCCAAAACATGGTACTTGTGCAAAATTATAGTATTTGTGCCCAGTTAATATTTCTGTTATGTTATAGTATTACTACTAAGTCGTAGAATTTCTGTTATGTTCTGCCAAATCATAGTATTACGGCTATATCATAGTATTTCTGTTATCTTAAAGTACTTGCACTCAATTATAGTATTTGTGCCAAAACATAGTATTGCTGCTATATCATAGTATTTGAGCCAAATCATAGTAGCTATATGTCCTAAAACATAGTATTTCTGCCAAATCATACTATTTGTCCTAAAGCATAGTATTTCAACAAAATCACAGTACTTCTGCTATGTTATAGTATTTGTGCTTGTAGAAAAACCTGTGTTATTGTGAGCTACATTACCCAGCAGCCTCTGAGCAGTGAGGGAATTCATGGGACTTCTGAGCTAGATGGTCTTCCTTCGTTCCTGGGCTAACGATTGAGGAGAGAGCTGCTGGGAAGGGGAGCAAATAGCCCATCCTGTATTTGTTGGGGATGGTGTGTGTCACATAAACGTGAGTTAATGTTCCATGCTTAAGATGTTTACCCTGCTACTTGTGTGTATTGGTTTTAGTTACCTTTAGCGTATGTGCTAGTTAGCAATAGCTATGGCAGCCCAGTTATTTTATTGTTTTAGGCTTGTTCCTGCTTTGTTTGTTCCCCTACAAATTTATGTGAATTTGTACACTGTAATATCGCTGTATTACGTAGTGGCTAAGTAGGAGGCTGACTGTTACTAAGTGCATCAGTGTACATAGGTCATCTCTTGTGTTGGAGTGCCCTCTTGTGGCGCCTTTTGGGTAGTGCCTTAGTAAGCGTGAACACTGCAAAGAAGTGGTATCAGACTGGTTTGTAGTGGAGGAATTTGTTGCCAGTTTCTTTCATCTTTAATCCGTATTCATGTTGTAATGTAGTAACTTTTGTGGCACAAATACCACAATATGGCAGAAATACTATGTTTTTGGCACAAATACTTTGATTTGGTATACTTTAGCTTCTTCACCCCTTTTCAGCAAAATTTTCATTTTTTTCACCCCTTTTCAGCACAAATTCCAGCTTTTTTGGGCTGTTTTCAGAAAAAAAAACTCTTTTCAGCAGAAACTCTGCTGATTCACCTCTTTTCAGCACAACGTTCTGCTTCTTTGCCTCTTTTCTGCAGAAATTCTGCTGATTCACCTCTTTTCTGCAAAATTTTCATCCTTTTCGCCTCTTATCAGCACAATTCTCAGCAGCTTCTGCTGATTTCAGCAGAATTGTCAGTCTATCCACCTCTTCTTTGAGAGAATGAGTTTGGCTCAGTGAGATGAGTAGCTTCCTTGAGACCAGGAGGCCAGGTTCAAATCCTGCTCATGGCAAAATTTCTTTTCACCACTTTTCAGCAAAAATTTGTGCTTCTTCACCTGTTTTCAGGTATTTGTAGTATTTTG
The DNA here is from genome assembly GCF_013358895.1 of Oreochromis aureus. NCBI lineage: Eukaryota > Metazoa > Chordata > Actinopteri > Cichliformes > Cichlidae > Oreochromis > Oreochromis aureus. The sequence continues at coordinate 920,328 of NW_024108853.1, forward strand.
TAGTATTTGTACCCAATCATAGTATTTCTGCTAAATCATACTATTCCTGCCAAATCATAGTATTTGTACTGAAACATAGTATTTCTGCCCAATCATAGTATTTGTACTAAATCATAGTACTTGTGCCGAATCATAGTATTTCTGCCATATTATAGTATTTGTGTAAAAACAGAATGTCTGCATAATCACAGTATATCTGTTATGTTATAGTATTACTTCTAAGTCGTAGACTTTCTGTTATGTTATAGTATATCTGCTGAATATAGTATATGTGCCAAATCATAGTATTTATAGCAAATCATAGTATATGTGCCAAATCATAGTATTTATAGCAAATCATAGTATTTGTGCCAAAGCATCGTATTTGTATGGAGTCATAGTATTTCTTCTAAATCATATGTTAAATTATATGTGCTGAATATACAGGGAGTGCAGAATTATTAGGCAAATGAGTATTTTGTCCACATCATCCTCTTCATGCATGTTGTCTCACTCCAAGCTGTATAGGCTCGAAAGCCTACTACCAATTAAGCATATTAGGTGATGTGCATCTCTGTAATGAGAAGGGGTGTGGTCTAATGACATCAACACCCTATATCAGGTGTGCATAATTATTAGGCAACTTCCTTTCCTTTGGCAAAATGGGTCAAAAGAAGGACTTGACAGGCTCAGAAAAGTCAAAAATAGTGAGATATCTTGCAGAGGGATGCAGCAGTCTTAAAATTGCAAAGCTTCTGAAGCGTGATCATCGAACAATCAAGCGTTTCATTCAAAATAGTCAACAGGGTCGCAAGAAGCGTGTGGAAAAACCAAGGCGCAAAATAACTGCCCATGAACTGAGAAAAGTCAAGCGTGCAGCTGCCAAGATGCCACTTGCCACCAGTTTGGCCATATTTCAGAGCTGCAACATCACTGGAGTGCCCAAAAGCACAAGGTGTGCAATACTCAGAGACATGGCCAAGGTAAGAAAGGCTGAAAGGCGACCACCACTGAACAAGACACACAAGCTGAAACGTCAAGACTGGGCCAAGAAATATCTCAAGACTGATTTTTCTAAGGTTTTATGGACTGATGAAATGAGAGTGAGTCTTGATGGGCCAGATGGATGGGCCCGTGGCTGGATTGGTAAAGGGCAGAGAGCTCCAGTCCGACTCAGGCGCCAGCAAGGTGGAGGTGGAGTACTGGTTTGGGCTGGTATCATCAAAGATGAGCTTGTGGGGCCTTTTCGGGTTGAGGATGGAGTCAAGCTGAACTCCCAGTCCTACTGCCAGTTTCTGGAAGACACCTTCTTCAAGCAGTGGTACAGGAAGAAGTCTGCATCCTTCAAGAAAAACATGATTTTCATGCAGGACAATGCTCCATCACACGCGTCCAAGTACTCCACAGCGTGGCTGGCAAGAAAGGGTATAAAGAAGAAAAACTAATGACATGGCCTCCTTGTTCACCTGATCTGAACCCCATTGAGAACCTGTGGTCCATCATCAAATGTGAGATTTACAAGGAGGGAAAACAGTACACCTCTCTGAACAGTGTCTGGGAGGCTGTGGTTGCTGCTGCACGCAATGTTGATGGTGAACAGATCAAAACACTGACAGAATCCATGGATGGTAGGCTTTTGAGTGTCCTTGCAAAGAAAGGTGGCTATATTGGTCGCTGATTTGTTTTTGTTTTGTTTTTGAATGTCAGAAATGTATATTTGTGAATGTGGAGATGTTATATTGGTTTCACTGGTAAAAATAAATAATTGAAATGGGTATATATTTGTTTTTGTTAAGTTGCCTAATAATTATGCACAGTAATAGTCACCTGGACACACAGATATCCCCTAAAATAGCTAAAACTAAAACAAACTAAAAACTACTTCCAAAAACATTCAGCTTTGATATTAATGAGTTTTTGGGTTCATTAAGAACATGGTTGTTGTTCAATAATAAAATTATTCCTCAAAATAAAACTTGCCTAATAATTCTGCACTCCCTGTAGTATATGTGCCAAATCGTAGTATTTAAAGCAAATCATAGTATTTGTACTAAAACATAGTATTTCTGCCATATTATAGTATTTGTGTAAAAACAGAATGTCTGCATAATCACAGTATATCTGTTATGTTATAGTATTGCTACTAAGTCACAGTATTTCTGCCAATTCGTAGTATTTGTACCCAATCATAGTATTTCTGCTAAATCATACTATTCCTGCCAAATCATAGTATTTGTACTGAAACATAGTACTTGTGCCATATTATAGTATTTGTGTAAAAACAGAATGTCTGCATAATCACAGTATATCTGTTATGTTATAGTATTATTACTAAGGCATAGTAATTTTCAAAATCAGAGTGTTTTTGCAGAAACATAGTATTTCTGGTAAATTATAGTATTTCTAATAAATCATAGTATTTCTGCCAAATCATAGTATTTGTTTCAAATCATAGCATTCGAACTAAATCATGGTATTTGTGCCAAAACATTGTATTTGTACAAAGTCATAATATTTTAATCAAATCTCAGTAGTTGTGCTAAAAGCAGTATTATTGCCAAATCATAGTATTTGTACCCAAACATATCAGTTCAACTTATTTAACTCTTCTCAAGACCACAACACCTCTTCTTCACCCGTTTCAGCAGAATTGTGAGTTTCGTCACCCTTTTCAACACAAATCCCGGCTTTTTCAGGTGTTTTCAGCAGAAATCTGTTTTTAGCAGAAATTCTGCTTTTTCACCTGTTTTCAGTGCAACTTTCTACTTCTTTACCTGTTTTCAGTAGAAATTCTGCTGATTCACCTATTTTAAGCAGAATTTTCAGCCTTTCACCTCTTATCAGTACAAGTCTCAGTATCTTCTGGTCATTTCAGAAGAAACTTTTCACCTCTTTTCAGTACAAATTTCTTTACCCCTTTTAAGCAGAATCTTTGCCTTTTCACACGCTTTTCAGCAAAAATTCTGCTTCTTCAGCTCTTTTCAGCAGAATTTTTCAGTTTCTTTACTGCCATATAATTTTTAGCAGCTTTTCATCTTTTTCGGTCATTTTCAGCAGACAGCTTCAGCGTTAAGGCATCCACACAGCATTTTCATGAGGAAATGCAGATTTTTCTAGTTGTGTGGATGCCTAAAAAAACTTCCACACTATTGAGTTCCTGTTTCTCTTTATTCTTTATTATTATTCTTCAAGTTGCTTCCGACGTTTTTGCCGCTTAACTACTCCTTCAGTTTTCAGCCGATTTTCTCAGTTGAAACTTTAAAAATTCTGCTCTTTCTGCTAATGTTTGCTATGACTTTTGGTGCTCATAATTTCTATACTTTTTGAGATATTGAATTTTTTTGCAATATTTTTTGCCCATTTTGCACATTATCAGTGGCCTCACTAGTTTACCTTGCCCGGTTGAGCCGTGTTTTAGCTCAGTGAGATAAGCAGCCGTTCTCAGACTGGGAGACCGGGTTCAAATCCCGCTTATGGCAACATTTCTTTCAGTTAACAGTTAAACTGTTTTAACTCAATTTCAGCTTTTTCACCCCTTTTCAGCAAAATTTTCAGTTTTTTCACCACTTTTCAGCACAAATCCCAACTTTTTCTGCTGTTTTCAGCAAAACATCTTTTCAGCAGAATTCTGAAAAGACTTCTGCAGAACTCTTTTCAGCAGAAATTCTGCTGATTGAACTCTTTTCAGGAGAATTTTCACCTCTTTTCAGCCCAAATTCTGCTTATTCACCTCTTCTGCAAAATTTTTCAGCCTTTTCACCTCTTATTAGCACAAGTCTCAGCTGTTTTCAGGAAAAACTGTTTTGAGCAGAAATTCTGCTGATTCATCTCTTTTCAGCGCAACTTTCTGCTTCTTTGCCTCTTTTCAGCAGAAATTCTGCTGATTCACCTCTTTTCTGCAAAATTTTCAGCCTTTTCTCCTCTTATCATCACAATTCTCAGCAGCTTCTGCTCATTTCAGCAGAGTTGGCCGTCTCTCCACCTCTTTTTGGTCAGAATGAGTTTAGCTCAGTGAGATGAGTAGCTGCCTTGAGAGCAGGAGGCCCAGGTTCGAATCCTGCTCAGGGCAATTTTTTTTTTTTCACCACCATACAACTTTTTGCAACTTTTCATCTTTTTCAGTTTTTGAGCAGACAGCTTCAGCAATAAGGCATCCACACAGCATTTTCGCAGGAAATGCAAATTTTTCTAGTTATTATTCTAGTTGCTTCCGTACGTTTTTTGGACTTTAACTACTTAAACAATTTTCAGCCGATTTTCACCGTTCAAATTTTAAACTATTCAGCTTTTTCTGCTAACGACTGCTATGACTTTTGGTATTTTTAACTGTTATACTTTTAAAATATTAAGCTTTTTCCTTTAATTTGTCCCATTGAAATGAATGGGAAACTTCCACAATTCTGCTAAAACTTGCTTGTTTTTGAAACTGAACTACTTTTTCATACTTTCGCCTAGAACAACCATTCAAATTTTAAAATGTTCACAAATTATTGGGCTATTCATGAATGATTCAGCTTTTTCATATCTGTTACCGTTTTCATCTTAACCCTCTTTAAGTTTTGAGTTTCATTCTTGTGATTTTTCACAAAATACATGCGTTGTTATGGTTGCTATGCACTTGGTTCTAAGTGAGCCACTGTACCTTTGGCAATTTTCTCTTCATGTCCGAACAACTTCTTGCTACTTGCTCAATTTTCACTCCACTTCCACAATTTATACATCAAAACGTAGGTATTTTTGCTGGCTTTCAGAAAATGTTACTATCATTGTTGTGGGATTTATAGAATTTTGGCAAATCTCCTCAGACCAACACAAAGTCTGGAAACTCTCCATAGAAAGTCAATGGAGAGTTTGTTCAAAATCACCGCTGGATTTCTGCAATGAGAGGCATATTCGAATCGTCATATCTCCCTAACAAAGCGACGTTAAGACATGAGGCTTGTGCCAATATATCTTCAGACACTCCTGACGCTCACAGTGTACGATTTTTTTTTCTCACCTATTACCATTTGGCCATTAATTACATTTGTTTGAGGGTAGGAAATTCGTCCCTCGCTCAGATTTCTTCAGATTTCAAACTCTGGAAATGAGGCACTTTTTTTCTCTTGTCATATCTTTTTGATGGATTTCCACACAGACCTGAAAATTTCCATGACTGTTCACCAAAGCCTGCTGTCTCTTACGGTGAAAGAATGATATCGATACTCCAAATAGATTTAGAGTTAGAAAGCGTTGTTTGAGGGCAAGTCAAGGCAGTTTTCGCTTTGCCTCTACTCAGTTATGGTGCATTAGAAGTCAAATATCTTCAATAATTCATATTTTAATGATAAATTGTCAACACTGTAAGATTCCCCATCTCTTCTGAACAAAGCGGTGTAAGAATGACTGTACTAGCCCCTACAGTTAGGAAATTATGGCCATTTGTTTGAGAGGAATCCTCACTATGAGAAATTCACTGCAGAAATCCTGTCTCTGTGCTGCGCGTGTGTAAAAGCGGCTGCACCTGTTTTGGCGGGAAAAAGTACACAGCCTCTCTGATTGGTGGATTCAAATTTAGCAGCTCCCAGGCTGCTTGATTGACCTAGAAAGTTGCTTGCTCCTCTCTCCTGTGTGTGTGTGTGTGTGTGTGTGTGTGTGTGTGTGTGTGTGTGACAGAGAGAGAGAGAGAGAGAGAGAGGGCGAGAGAGCCTTTTTATGGGAGCATCTTATTGTATGATTTAAATTCAATATATTTAGACTGGTTGACTGAATTTGATCCTGTGTGTGTCTCTCTGTGCTTGTGTGTTTCCATATGTGTCCATATTTGTGATTGTGTGACTGTTATACTTTTTGCTTTTTTTTTTTCATTTAACAGTTACATTTGAGGGACCCTTAGCATGTTCAGCATTTTTCAGCTGTTCATTTTGCTTTTCCAATTTTTCTGTTTAAGTTATTACTATTGTGCTGAATCATACTATTTCTGCTATTTTATAAGATTTGTGCTAAATATAGTATTTCTGCCAAATATAGTATTTCTGATTAATTATAGTTTTCTACCAAATCATAGTACAGTATTTTTGCTTTTTATAAGATTTTTATAGGATATTTATATTGCTCAATATAGTATTTTTGCTTTTTATAGGATTTGTGCTTAATACAGTATTTCTGCTAAATGTAGTATTTATGCTTAATCATACTATTACTATATATTTCTGCCAGGTCCCCAGGCAGCCAATCCTCTGAGGACTGAGACATTCAAATTTACGTATCAGGGCCTGCACGGCTTCCCAGCCAGCCAATCATATCTGAGGTCTGCCCTTTCTTCTCTCGTCATATCTCAGCGACGGATGTACAAAGAGCAATGAAAATCGCAGTCAAAGTACACCAAAGTCCGCTGATTCACCCAGTACAAAATTATGCTTCTAGTCCACCTAGTTTTTGAGTTACACCACGTTTTGTAACTCCAAAAAGCGGCTCTTTGCCTCTCACCGTGATCTAATTCTGACTGCTCATCACCCTGTTTTCCAGGCGCTCGTTCTCTTTCCCAGTGGCACAGTTTGTAATGACACAGGTCTGCAGCCCAAAGGTCGTGGGTTCAATTACACCTTGGTCAACATGTTTTTTTTAACCTACAATTTACTACACTATCACAGACCACTAATTCATATTCATCATTTATTACAATTCTGCAAACTTTTATGATTTTAGCAGCTTTTCTAATATGGACCTCAGATTCTTGTTAACACTCCATGGCACAAATACTCTTCACTTTAGGCTCTGTGTATGTGTGTGTGTATCAATATTTCTCCCATTTTAAAGTATTACTCCTCTATAATTGTATTTCTGTTAAATCAAAGTACTTTTACTACATCTTAGTACTTCTGCTAAATCATAGTATTTTGCCAAATCATGGTTTTTGTGCCAAATCATAATATTTGTGTTATGTTATAGTATTACTACTAAGTGGAGGAATTTCTGTCATGTTACAGTATATGTGCTGATTACAGTATTTCTGTATAATAGAATTTTGGCAAATCTCCTCAGACTAACACAAAGTCTGGAAACTCTGCATAGAAAGTCAATGGAGAGCTTGTTCAAAATCACCGCTGGATTTCTCTAATGAGAGGCATTTTCAAATCGTCATATCTCCTTAACGCAGCGAAGTTAAGACATGAGGCTTGTCCCAGTATATCTTCAGACACTCCTGACGCTCACAATTCAAGAATTTCTTTCTCACCTATTACCATTTGGCCATGAATTGGGTTTGTTTGAGGGTAGGAAATTTGTCCTCGCTCAGATTTCTTCAGCTTTCAAACTCTGAAATGAACCACTTTTTTCTCTCGTCATATCTTTTGATAGATTTCCACAAAGACCTGAAAATTTCCATGACTGTTCACCAAAGCCTGCTGTCTCTTACGGTGAAAGAATTATATCGATACTCCAAATAGATTTAGAGTTAGAAAACGTTGTTTGAGGGCAGGTCAAGGCAGTTTTTGCTTCGCCTCTACTCAGTTATGGTGCATTACAAGTCAAATATCTTTAATAATTCATATTTTAATGATAAATTGTTAACACTTGAAGATTCCCCATCTCTTCTGAACAAAGCGGTGTAAGAATGACCGTTCTAGCCCCTACGGTTAGGAAATTATGGCCATTTGTTTGAGAGGAATCCTCACTATGAGAAATACACTGCACAAATCCTGTCTCTCACTGTGCTGAGTGTGTAAAAACGGCAGCACCTGTTTTGGCGGGAAAAAGTACACAGCCTCTCTGATTGGTGGATTCAAATTTAGCAGCTCCCAGGCTGCTTGACTGACCTAGAAACTTGCTCGTCTCTCTGTGTGTGTGTGTGTGTGTGTGTGTGTGTGTGTGTGTGTGTGTGTGAGAGAGAGAGAGAAAGGGAGGGCGAGAGAGAGTTTTATGGGAGCATCTTATTGTATAATTTAAATTCAATATATTTAGACTGGTTGACTGAATTTGATCCTTTGTGTGTCTCTCTGTGCATGTGTGTTTCCATATGTGTCCATATTTGTGATTGTGTGACTGTTATACTTTTTTTTTTTTTGCTGATTTTTTTTCATTTAACAATTACATTTGAGGGACCCTTAGCATGTTCAGCATTTTTCCAGCTGTTCATTTTGCTTTTCCAATTTTTCTGTTTAAGTTATTACTATTCTGTTGAGTCATAGCATTTCTGCTGCTTTTTAGTATTTGTGCTAAATACAGCATTTCTGCAAAATCATACTATGTCTGCTATTTTATGAGATTTGTGCTAAATACAGCATTTCTGCTAAATCATACTCTTTCTGCTATTTCATAAGATTTGTGCTAAATATAGTGTTTCTGCTATTTCTGCCAAATATAGTATTTTTGATTAATTAGGGTTTTTCTACCAAATCATAGTACAGTTTTACTGCTTTTTATAGGATTTTAGAGGATATTTATGTTGCTTAATATAGTATTTCTGCTTTTTTTACGATTGGTGCTTAATATAGTTTTTCTAAAAAATGTAGTATTTATGCTTAATCATACTATTTCTATATATTTCTGCCAGGTCCCCAGGCAGCTAATCCTCTGTGAGGACTGATACATACAAATACATATCAGGGCCTGCACGGCTTCCCAGCCAGCCAATCATATCTGAGGTCTGCCCTTTCTTCTCTCGTCATATCTCAGTGACAGATGTACAAAGAGCAATGCAAATCACAGTCAAAGTACACGAAAGTACGCTGATTCACCCAGTACAAGAATTATGCTTCTAGTCCACCTAGTTTTTGAGTTACACGACGTTTTGTAACTCAAAAAGCGGCGTTTTTCGCCTCTCACCGCGATCTAATTCTGACTGCTCATCACCCTGTTTTCCAGGCGCTCGCTCTCTTTCCCAGTGGCGCAGTTGGTAATGACACAGGTCTGCAACCCAAAGGTCGTGGGTTCAATTACACCTTGGGCAACATGTGTTTTTTCCCTACAAATTAATACACTATCACAGACCACTAATTCATATTCATTATTTATTACAATCCTGAAAACTTTTATGATTTTAGCAGCTTTTCTAATATGGACCTCAGATTCTTGTTAACACTCCATGGCACAAATACTGTTCCCTTTAGGCTCTGTGTGTGTGTGTGTGTGTGTGTGTGTGTGTGTGTGTGTGAGAGAGAGAGAGAGAGAGCGAGAGAGAGCCTTTTGATGGGAGCATCTTATTATATCATTTAAATTCAATATATTTAGACTGGTTGACTGAATTTGGTCCTGTGTGTGTCTTTCTGTGCATGTGTGTTTCAATATGTGCCCATATTTGTGATTGTGTGACTGTTATTCTTTTTTTGCTGATTTTTTTTTTTCAATTAACAATTAGATTTGAGGGACCCTTAGCATGTTCAGGATTTTTCCAGCTGTCCATTTTGCTTTTCCAATTTTTCTATAAGTTATTACTGTTGTGCTAAGTCATAGCATTTCTGCTGCTTTTCAGTATTTGTGCTAAATACAGCATTTCTGCTAAATCATACTATTTCTGCTATTTCATAAGATTTGTACTAAATATAGTGTTTCTGCCAAATATAGTATTTCTGCTTAATTATAGTATTTCTGCATTTTTATAGTATTTGTGCTAAAACATAGTATTTCTACTAAATGTAGTATTTATGCTTAATCATACTATTTGTATATATTTCTGCCAGGTCCCCAGGCAGCTAATCCTCTGTGAGGACTGATACATATAAAATTTACATATCAGGGCCTGCACGGCTTCCCAGCCAGCCAATCATATCTGAGGTCTGCCCTTTCTTCTCTCGTCATATCTCAGCGACAGATGTACAAAGAGCAATGCAAATCACAGTCAAAGTACGAAAGTACGCTGATTCACCCAGTACAAAAATTATGCCTCTAGTGCACCTAGTTTTTGAGTTACACGACGTTTTGTAACTCCAAAAAACAGCGTTTTTCGCCTCTCACCGCGATCTAATTCTGACTGCTCATCACCCTGTTTTCCAGGCACTCGCTCTCTTTCCCAGTGGCGCAGTTGGTAATGACACAGGTCTGCAACCCAAAGGTCGTGGGTTCAATTACACCTTGGGCAACATGTGTTTTTTCCTACAAATTAATACACTATCACAGACCACTAATTCATATTCATTATTTATTACAATTCTGCAAACTTTTATGATTTTAGCAGCTTTTCTAATATGGACCTCAGATTCTTCTTAACACTCCATGGCACAAATACTGTTCCCTTTAGGCTCTGTGTATGTGTGTGTGTATCAATATTTCTCCCATTTTAAAGTATTACTCCTCCATAATTGTATTTCTGTTAAATCAAAGTACTTTTACTACATCTTAGTACTTCTGCTCAATCATAGTATTTCTGCTAAATCATAGTATTTTGCCAAATTATGGTTTTGTGCCAAATCATAACAATTGTTTTATGTTATAGTATTACTACTAAGTCGAGGAATTTCTGTCATGTTACACTATATGTGCTGATTACAGTATTTCTGCTAAATCATAGTATTTCTACTATATTATATTTTTCTTTCTAAATATAGCATTTCTGCTATATAATTGTATTACTGCTATGTTATAATATTTGTGCTAAACCAGAGTATTTCTGCTGAAACATAGTATTTCTGCCGAATTATAGTATTTCTGTCAAATTACAGTATTTGTGTTAAAACATAGTATTTTTTAAAAAAAATTCAATATTAATAGTAAATTACAGTGTCTCTGGTAAATCGCAGCATTTCTGCTATGTTGTACTGTTTTTCTAAATCATAGTATTTCTGTAATGTTTAAGAATGTTTGGCTAAATATATTCTTTCTGTTATCTTATACTATTTCTCCTAAATTCTTGTATTTTTGAGAAGTTATCGTGTTTCTGGTAAGTTACAATATTTCTGCTAAGTTCTGCTATGCTATTGTATTTCTGCCAAGTATTATGTTTCCTCTAAGATATTGCAGTTCTGCTAAGTTACTACATTTTAGCAAAGTTCCTTTGCTTCTGCAAAGTTTTTACAAATTCTGCAACTTTTCAGCTTTTTCTGCTAGTTTCAGCAGACAGCTTCAGCATTACAGCATCCACACTGCATTTTCGCAGGAAATGCAAATTTTTCTAGTTGTGTGGATGCTGGAGGCATCCACACTATTGAGTTCCTGTTTCTCTTTATTCTTTATTATTATTATTATTATTATTATTATTCTTCAAGTTGCTTCCGTACGTTTTTTGCTGTTTAACTACTTCAACAATTTTTGTGCTATTTTCACCGTTCAAATTTTAAACTATTCTGCTATTTCTGCTAAAGTGTGCTATGACTTTTGGTATTTTTGCTGTTATACTTTTTAAAATATTAAGCTTTTTATGCAATTTTTGTCCCATTGAAATGAATGGAAAACTTCCAAAATTCTGCTAAAACTTGCTTGTTTTTGAAACTTAACTACTTCCTCATACTTTCACCTAGAACAACCATTTAAACTTTAAAATGTTCATAAATTATTGGGCTATTTCTGTCTGATTCAGCTTTTTCATATCTGTTACCATTTTCATCTTATCCCTCTTTAAGTTCTGAGATTCATTTTCTGATTTTTCAGAAAATACATGCGTTGTTATGGTTGCTATGCAGTTGGTTCTAAGTGAGCCACTCTTCCTTTTTCAATCTTCTCTTCATGTCCGAACAACTTCTTGCTACTCGCTCAATTTTCACTCAACCCACACAAATTATACATCAAAACGTAGGTATTTTTGCTGGCTTTCAGAAAATGTCACCATCATTGTTGTGGGATTTATAGAATTTTGGCAAATCTCCTCAGAGCAACACAAAGTCCCAAAATCCCCATAGAAAGTCAATGGAGAGTTCGTTTAAAATCACCGCTTGATTTCTGTAATGAGAGGCATTTTCGAATCGTCATATCTCCCGAACGAAGCGAAGTTAAGACATGAGGCTTGTGCCAATATATCTTCAGACACTCCTGACGCTCACAATTCAAGAATTTTTTTTCATCTATTACCATTTCGCCATGAATTGGGTTTGTTTGAGGGTAGGAAATTTGTCCCTCACTCAGATTTCTTCAGATTTCAAACTCTAGAAATGAGGCACTTTTTTCTCTCGTCATATCTTTTTGATAGATTTCCACAGAGACCTGAAAATTTCCATGACTGTTCACCAAAGCCTGCTGTCACTTACGGTGAAAGAATGATATCTATACTCCAAATAGATTTAGAGTTAGAAAGCGTTGTTTGAGGGCAAGTCAAGGCAGTTTTCGCTTTGCCTCTACTCAGTTATGGTGCATTAGAAGTCAAATATCTTCAATAATTCATATTTTAATGATAAATTGTCCACACTGTAAGATTCCCCCATCTCTTCTGAACAAAATGGTGTAAGAATGACTGTTCTAGCCCCTACGGTTAGGAAATTATAGCCATTTGTTTGAGGGGAATCCTGACTATGAAAAATAGACAGCACAAATCCTTTCTCTGTGCTGCGTGTGTGTGTAAAAACAGGTGCACCTGTTTTGGCGGGAAAAAGTACACAGCCTCTCTGATTGGTGGATTCAAATTTAGCAGCTCCCAGGCTGCTTGACTGACCTAGAAACTTGATTTTCACTCCCTGTTTTGTGTGTGTGTGTGTGTGTGTGTGTGTGTGTCTGTGTGTGTGTGTGTGTGTGTGACAGAGAGAGAGAGAAAGAGAGGGCGAGAGAGAGTTTTTATGGGAGCATCTTATTGTATGATTTAAATTCAATATATTTAGACTGGTTGACTGAATTTGATCCTGTGTGTCTTTCTGTGCTTGTGTGTTTCCATATGTGTACATATTTGTGATTGTGGGACTTTTTTCAGCTGTTCATTTTGCTTTTCCAATTTTTCTATTTAAGTTATTACTATTGTGCTAAGTCATAGCATTTCTGCTGCTTTTCAGTATTTGTGCTAAATACAGCATTTCTGCTAAATCATACTATTTCTGCTATTTTATAAGATTTGTGCTAAATACAGCATTTGTGCTAAATCATACTATTTCTGCTATTTTATAGGATTTGTACTTAATATAATATTTCTGCTTAATTATAGTATTTCTGCCATTTTATAGTATTTGTGCTAAAACATAGTATTTCTACTAAATGCAGTATTTCTGGGCAATCATTGTATGTCTATATATTTCTGCCAGGTCCCCAGGAGTCAGTCCTCTGTAAGGACTGTAATATTCAAATTGACATATCAGGACCTGGACGGCTTCCCAGCCAGCCAATCATATATGAGGCCTGGCACATTCAAATTTGCATATTGGGACCTTCGTGGCTTCTAAGCCAACCAATCATCTATGTCATATATCTCTAATATTTCATATTTTTATTTTAAATGGTCAACATTTCAAGATTCCCCATGTCTTCTGAACAAAGCGATTGTAAGAATGACCGTTCTAGCCCCTACGGTTAGGAAATTATGGCTGTTTGTTTGAGGGGAGTCCTCACTATGGAAAATAGACAGCACAATTCCTGTCTCTCTCTGTGCTGTGTGTGTGTAAGCAGGTGCACCAGTTTTGGCGGGAAAAAGTACACAGCCTCTCTGATTGGTGGATTTAAATTTAGCAGCTCCCAGGCTGCTTGACTGACCTAGAAACTTGATTTTCTCTCCCTCTGTGTGTGTGTGTGTGTGTGTGTGTGTGTGTGTGTGTGTGTGTGTGTGTGTGTGAGAGAGAGAGAGAGAGAGAGAGACATACATACACACACAAAGACCTTTTTTAGGGCAGCATCTCATTGGTGGATAAAAATATAATATATTCAGACTGGTTGACTGGCATAGACCCTGTGTGTTTGTCTCTCTCTGTACATTTGTGTATCCATATTTGATTTTCTGTGTATTTGGTGATTTGTGTATCCATATTTGATTTTGTGTATCTGTTGGCTGTTCTTATTTTTTTTTCTAAATGTATTTTTATTTTATTTTTTCACAGGTGAACAAAAATTAGTTTTGAGCGAACTTAACCATGTTCCTTTTATTCAGCTTATCATTTTACCGTTCCAATATTTTCACTTAAGTTATTACTATTCTACTCAATCATATTATCTGTTCTAAATCATTGTTATTAAGCTATATTGTAGGATTTCTGCTAAATCATAGTATTTCTACTATATTATATTTTTCTTTCTAAATATAGCATTTCTGCTATAGAATAGTGTTTCTGCTATATTATAATATTTGTGCTAAACTGGAGTATTTTTGCTAAAACATAGTATTTATATAAAATTACAATATTCATAGTATATTACAGTGTCTCTGGTAAATCACAGCATTTCTGCTATGTTGTACTGTTTTTCTAAATCATAGTATTTCTGTAATGTTTAAGAATGTTTGGCTAAATACATTCTTTCTGTTATCTTATACTATTTCTCCTAAATTCCTTTATTTTTGAGAAGTTATCATGTTTCTGGTAAGTTACAATATTTCTGCTAAGTTCTGCTATGCTATTGTATTTCTGCCAAGTATTATGTTTCCTCTAAGATATTACAGTTCTGCTAAGTTACTACATTTTAGCAAAGTTCCTTTGCTTCTGCAAAGTTTTTACAATTTCTGCAACTTTTCAGCTTTTTCAGCTAGTTTCAGCAGACAGCTTCAGCGTTCCAGCATCCACACTGCATTTTCGCAGGAAATGCAAATTTTTCTAGTTATTGTGTGGATGCCCTAAAAGGGCTTCCACACTATTGAGATCCTGTTTCTCTTTCTTCTTTATTATTATTCTTCAAGTTGCTTCCAGACGTTTTGCCGTTTAACTACTGCCTCAGTTTTCAGCCGATTTTCTCCGTTCAAACTCTATACTGTTCTGCTCTTTCTGCTAATGTTTGCTATGACTTTTGGTGTTTATTACTGTTATACTTTTTAAAATATTACACTTTTTTCCTTTAATTTGTCCCATTGAAATGAATGGAAAACTTCCACAGTTCTGCTAAAACTTGCTTGTTTTTGAAACTTAACTACTTTGTCATACTTTCACCTAGAAACTCCATTCAAACTTTAAAATGTTCTCAGACTATTGGGCTATTCCTGTCTGATTCAGCTTTTTCAGATCTTCTACCGTTTTAATTTTATACCTCTTTAAGTTTTCAGTTGCAAAATTGGGATTTTTCAGAAAATACATGCGTTGTTATGGTTGCTATGCAATTAACTCAGAGTGTGCACTCGTCCTTTCTGAATTTTCTCTTCATGTCTGAACGACTTCTTGCTACTCGCTCAATTTCCACTCAACCCCCACAAATTATACATCAAAACGTAGGTATTTTTGCTGGCTTTCAGAAAATGTCACTATCATTGTTGTGGGACTTATAGATTTTTGCAAATCTCCTCAGAGTAACATAAAGTCTCAAAACTCTCCATAGAAACTCAATGGAGAGTTTCTTCAAAATCAGCGCTGGAATTCTCTAATGAGAGGCATTTTCAAATCGTCATATCTCCTTAACGAAACAAAGTTGAGACATGAGGCTTGTGCCCATATATCTTCAGACATCCCTGATGCTCACAATTCAAGAATTTTTTTCCCACCTATTACCGTTTTGAGATGAGTTACACTTGTTTGAGGGTAGGAAATTCGTGCCTTGCTCAGATCTCTTCAGATTTCAAACTCTGGAAATGAGGCACTTTTTTCTCTCGTCATATCTTTTTGATTGATTTCAACAGAGACCTGAAAATTTCCATGACTGTTCACCAAAGCCTGCTGTTTCTTACGGTGAAAGAATGATTTTGATGCTCCATATAGATTTAGAGTTACAAAACGTTGTTTGAGGGCAAGTCAAGGCAGTTTTGCTTTGCCTCTACTCAGTTACAGTGTGTTACAAGTCATATATCTTCAATAATTTATATTTTATCTCTGAATTATGAAGACCTGCAGATTCCCCATCTCTTCTGAACAAAAGCGGTGTCAGAATGACCGTTCTAGCTCCTACGGTTAGGAAATTATGGCCATTTGTTCGGGGGGAATCCTTAATGTGAGAAATACACTGCAGAAAACCCATAGCTCTCTCTGTGTCTGTGTGTGTAAGTGCTGATTACAGCAGGTGCAGCTAATTTAGCTGACCTAGATATACCAAGCCCAGACTCTCAACAGCCCCTGTACACTTTGCTCTCTGTGTATGCGTGTGTGAGTATCAATATTTCTCCCATGTTAAAGTATTACTCCTCCATAATAGTATTTGTGCTAAATCAAAGTACTTCTACTACATCTTAGTACTTCTGCTCAATCATAGTATTTCTGCTAAATCATAGTATTTTTGAAAAATCATGGTGTTTGTGCCAAATCATGGTTTTGGGGCAAAACCATAATATTTATTTTATGTTATAGTATTACTAGTAAGTGGAGGAATGTGTGTTATGTTATAGTATATTTGCTGAATATAGTATATCTGCCAAATCATAGTATTTATCCCAAATCATAGTATTTGTGCAAAATTACAGTATTTCTGCTAAAAAGCAGAAATAGTACCTTTAGCAGAAATTTGTGTCAAAAGATATTATTTATGTTAAAACATAGTATTTCTGCTAAATCATAGTATTTCTGCCAAATCATAGTATTTGTACTTATTCATAGTACTTGTGCCAAATCATAGTATTTGTACCCAATCATAGTATTTCTGCAATATGATCGTATTTGTGCCAAATCATGGTATCTTTTTGCCAAATCATGTTATTTGTGCCCAGTTAAAATTTCTGTTATATTATAGTGTTACTACTAAGTCGTAGAATTTCTGTTATGTTATAGTATATCTGCTGATTATAGTATATGTGCCAAATAATAGTATTTATAGCAAATCATAGTATTACTGCCCAAATATTTCTTGTAGTATTTGTAGTAGTAGTTGTTGTAGTATTTGTGCAAAAACATAGAATTTCTGCAAAATCATAGTATATCTGTTATGTTATAGTATTACTACTAAGGCATAGTATTCCTACCAAATCATAGTATTCCAAATCATAGTATTACTGCAATTCCATAGTATTTGAGCGAAATCGTAGTATTTGTGCAAAACCATACTATGTCTGCAAAATCATATTATATCTGCTATGTTACAGTATTACTACTAAGGCATAGTATTTCTACCAAATCATAGTATTCCTTCAAAATCATAGTATCACTGCAATTTCATAGTATTTGAGCGAAATTGTAGTATTTGTACTAAATCATGGTACTTGTACCAAATCATAGTATTTTTGCAAATCATATTATTTGAACCAAAACATTGTATTTGTAACGAAGTCATAGTATTTCTTCTAAATCATAGTATTTCACCCAAATCTCAGTAGTTGTGCTAAAACCCAGTATTATTGCCAAATCGTAGTATTTGTACTGAAACATAGTATTTGTGCCAATAAGAGTATTTGTACTAAATCATAGTACTTGTGCCAAATCATAGTATTTCTGCCATATTGTGCTAGTTGTGCAAAAACATAGACTGTCTGCAAAATCATAGTATATCTGTTATGTTATAGTATTACTACTAAGTCACAGTATTTCTGCCAATTCGTAGTATTTGTACTAAATCATACTACTCGTGCCAAATCATAGTATTGAAATCAAAATATAGTATTTGTACCAAAGCATTGTATTTGTCACAGTACAGTATTTCTGCCAAATCATAGAATTACTGCAATTTCATAGTATTTTGAGGAATCCCTTTTGTTATAGTATTACTTCTAAGTCATAGTATTTCTGCTTTGTCATAGTATTTGTACTGAAACATAGTATTTCTGCCAAATCATAGTATTACTGCTATTTCATATTATTTGAATGAAATTACAGTGTTTCTGCAAAGACATAGTATTTCTGCCAAATCATAGTATTACTGCTATTTCATAGTATTTGAGTGAAATTACAGTGTTTCTGCAAAAACATTGGTTGGTATTGGTTTTAGTTACCTTTAGCGTATGTGCTAGTTAGCAATAGCTATGGCAGCCCAGTTATTTTATTGTTTTGGGCTTGTTCCTGCTTTTTTTTTTCCCTGCAAATTTATGTGAATTTGTACACTGTAATATCGCTGTATTACGTAATGGCTAAGTAGGAGGCTGACTGTTACTAAGTGCATCAGTGTACATAGGTCATCTCTTGTGTTGGAGTGCCCTCTTGTGGCGCCTTTTGGGTAGTGCCTTAGTAAACATGAACACTGCAAAGAAGTGGTATCAGACTGGTTTGTAGTGGAGGAATTTGTTGCCAGTTTCTTTCATCTTTAATCCGTATTCATGTTGTAATGTAGTAACTTTTGTGGCACAAATACCACAATATGGCAGAAATACTATGTTTTGGCACAAATACTTTGATTTGGTATACTTTAGCTTCTTCACCCCTTTTCAGCAAAATTTTCATTTTTTTCACCCCTTTTCAGCACAAATCCCAGCTTTTTCAGGTGTTTTCAACAGAAATCTCTCTTATTTCTGATTGCTGATGTCTTTGTTTTTCAGCCGCCCGTCCCATTTCCAGGTGGCGCAATCAGTAATGACACAGCTCTGCAGCTCAAAGGTCGTGGGTTCAATCCCACCTTGGTCAACATTTTTTTTTCACTACAAATTTATACACTTTCACAGACCTGTAATTTATATTGCTAATTTTTTCACTACAAATGAGTAGTGCAAAAACATACTATGTCTGCAACATCACAGTATATCTGTTATGTTATAGTATTACTACTAAATCACAGTATTTCTGCCAATTCAAGGAGGCTGACTGTTACTAAGTGCATCAGTGTACATAGGTCATCTGTTGTGTTGGAGTGCCCTCTTGTGGCGCCTTTTGGGTAGTACCTTAGTAAACGTGAACACTGCAAAGAAGTGGTATCAGACTGGTTTGTAGTGGAGGAATTTGTTGCCAGTTTCTTTCGTCTTTAATCCGTATTCATGTTGTAATGTAGTAGTACCACAATATGGCAGAAACACTATGTTTTGGCACAAATACTTTGATTTGGTATACTTTAGCTTCTTCACCCCTTTTCAGCAAAATTTTCATTTTTTTTTTCACCCCTTTTCAGCACAAATTCCAGCTTTTTGGCTGTTTTCAGAAAAAAAACTCTTTTCAGCAGAAACTCTGCTGATTCATCTCTTTTCAGCGCAAGTTTCTGCTTCTTTGGCTCTTTTCTGCAGAAATTCTGCTGATCCACCTCTTTTCTGCAAAACTTTCAGCCTTTTCACCTGTTATCAGCACAATTCTCAGCAGCTTCTGCTCATTTCAGCAGAATTGTCCGTCTCTCCACAACAACTTTTTGCAACTTTTCATCTTTTTCAGTTTTTGAGCAGACAGCTTCAGCAATAAGGCATCCACACAGCATTTTCGCAGGAAATGCAAATTTTTCTAGTTATTATTATTCTTCAAGTTGCTTCCGTACGTTTTTTGCTGTTTAACTACTTCAACAATTTTTGTGCTATTTTCACCGTTCAAATTTTAAACTATTCTGCTATTTCTGCTAAAGTGTGCTATGACTTTTGGTATTTTTGCTGTTATACTTTTTAAAATATTAAGCTTTTTATGCAATTTTTGTCCCATTGAAATGAATGGAAAACTTCCAAAATTCTGCTAAAACTTGCTTGTTTTTGAAACTTAACGACTTCCTCATACTTTCACCTAGAACAACCATTTAAACTTTAAAATGTTCACAATTTATTGGGCTATTCCTGTCTGATTCAGCTTTTTCATATCTGTTACCATTTTCATCTTATCCTCTTTAAGTTCTGAGATTCATTTTCTGATTTTTCAGAAAATACATGCGTTATTATGGTTGCTATGCAGTTGGTTCTAAGTGAGCCACTCTTCCTTTTTCAATCTTCTCTTCATGTCCGAACAACTTCTTTCTACTCGCTCAATTGTCACTCAACCCACACAAATTATACATCAAAACGTAGGTATTTTTGCTGGCTTTCAGAAAATGTCACCATCATTGTTGTGGGATTTATAGAATTTTGGCAAATCTCCTCAGAGCAACACAAAGTCCCAAAAATCCCCATAGAAAGTCAATGGAGAGTTCGTTTAAAATCACCGCTGGATTTCTCTAATGAGAGGCATTTTCGAATCGTCATATCTCCTTAACGAAGCGAAGTTAAGACATGAGGCTTGTGCCAATATATCTTCAGACACTCCTGATGCTCACAATTCAAAAATTTTTTCTCATCTATTACCATTTGGCCATGAATTGGGTTTGTTTGAGGGTAGGAAATTTGTCCTTCGCTCAGATTTCTTCAGATTTCAAACTCTGGAAATGAGGCACTTTTTTCTCTCGTCATATCTTTTTGATGGATTTCCACAGAGACCTGAAAATTTCCATGACTGTTCACCAAAGCCTGCTGTCTCTTACGGTGAAAGAATGATATCAATACTCCAAATAGATTTAGAGTTAGAAAGCGTTGTTTGAGGGCAAGCCAAGGCAGTTTTCGCTTGCCTCTACTCAGTTATGGTGCATTAGAAGTCAAATATCTTCAATAATTCATACTTTAATGATAAAGTGTCAACACTTTAAGATTCCCCATCTCTTATGAACAAAGCGGTGTAAGAATGACCATTCTAGCCCCTACGGTTAGGAAATTATGGTCATTTGTTTGAGGGGAGTCGTCATTATGAGAAATAGACTGCAAAAAATCCTGTCTCTCTCTGTGCTGCGTGCACCTGTTTTGGCGGGAAAAAGTGCACAGGCTCTCTGATTGGTGGATTCAAATTCAGCAGCTCCCAGGCTGCTTGACTGAGCTAGAAACTTACTTCTATCTCCCTGTGTGTGTGTGTGTGTGTGTGTGTGTGTGTGTGTGTGTGTGTGTGTGTGTGTGTGTGTGTGAGAGAGAGAGAGAGAGAGAGAGAGAGAGAAAGCCTTTTTATGGGATGATCTCATTGTAAGATTCAAATTCAATATATTTAGACTGGTTGACTGAATTGGATCTTTTTTTGTGTGTGTGTGTGTGTGTGTGTGTGTGTGTGTGTGTGTGACAGAGAGAGAGAGAGAGAGAGAGAGAGAGCCTTTTATGGGATCATCTCATTGTAAGATTTAAATTCAATATATTTAGACTGGCAGACTGAATTGGATCTTTGTGTGTGTGTGTGTGTGTGTGTGTGTGTGTGTGTGTGTGTGTGTGACAGAGAGAGAGAGAGAGAGAGAGAGAAAGCCTTTTATGGGATGATCTCATTGTAAGATTCAAATTCAATATATTTAGACTGGTTGACTGAATTGGATCTTGTTGTGTGTGTGTGTGTGTGTGTGTGTGTGTGTGTGTGTGTGTGTGTGTGTGTGTGACAGAGAGAGAGAGAGCCTTTTCATGGGATGATCTCATTGTAAGATTTAAATTCAATATATTTAGACTGGTTGACTGAATTGGATCGTGTGTGTGTGTGTGTGTGTGTGTGTGTGTGTGTTTTCCATGTGTCCATATTTGTGATTGTGTGGCTGTTATATATTTTTTACCGATTTTTTTTTCAATTAATAAGTATATTTGAAGGACCCTTAGCGTGTTCAGCATTTTTTCAGCTGTCCATTTTGCTTTTCCAATTTTTCTGTTTAAGTTATTACTATTGTGCTAAATCATAGCATTTCTGTTGTTTTATAAGATTTTGCTAAATTTAGTATTTCTGATTAATTATAGTTTTCTACCAAATCATAGTACAGTATTTTTGCTTTTTATAGGTTTTTATAGGATATTTATATTGCTTGATATAGTATTTCTGCTTATTATGGGATTTGTGCTTAATATAGTATTTCTGCTAAATGTAGTATTTATGCTTAATCATAGTATTTCTATATATTTCTGCCAGGTCCCCAGGCAGCCAATCCTCTGTGAGGACTGAGGCATTCAAATTTACATATCAGGGCCTGCACGGCTTCTCACCCAGCCAATCATATCTTAGGGATGCAACATTCAAATTTACAAATCAGGGCCTGCACGGCTTCCCAGCCAGCCAATCATATCTGAGGTCTGCCCTTTCTTCTCTCGTCATATCTCAGCGACAGATGTACAAAGAGCAATGCAAATCACAGTCAAAGTACACCAAAGTCCGCTGATTCACCCAGTACAAAATTATGCTTCTAGTCCACCTAGTTTTTGAGTTACACGACGTTTTATAACTCCAAAAGCGGCGTTTTTCGCCTCTCACCGCAATCTAATTCTGACTGCTCATCACCCTGTTTTCCAGGCGCTCGCTCTCTTTCCCAATTCTGCAAACATTTATGATTTTAGCAGCTTTTCTAATATGGACCTCAGATTCTTGTTAACACTCCATGGCACAAATACTGTTCCCTTTAGGCTCTGTGTGTGTGTGTGTGTATCAATATTTCTCCCATTTTAAAGTATTACTCCTCCATAATTGTATTTCTGTTAAATCAAAGTACTTTTACTACATCTTAGTACTTCTGCTCAATCATAGTATTTCTGCTAAATCATAGTATTTTTGCCAAATTATGGTTTTTGTGCCAAATCATAACATTTGTTTTATGTTATAGTATTACTACTAAGTGGAGGAATTTCTGTCATGTTACAGTATATGTGCTGATTACAGTATTTCTGCTAAATCATAGTATTTCTACTATATTATATTTTTCTTTCTAAATATAGCATTTCTGCTATATAATTTTATTTCTGCTATGTTATAATATTTGTGCTAAACCAGAGTATTTCTGCTGAAACATAGTATTTCTGCCAAATGATAGTATTTCTGTCAAATTACAGTATTTGTGCTAAAACATAGTATGTTTTTTTTAAATTTCAATATTAATAGTATTTTACAGTGTCTCTGGTAAATCGCAGCATTTCTGCTATGTTGTACTGTTTTCTAAATCATAGTATTTCTGTAATGTTTAAGAATGTTTGGCTAAATATATTCTTTCTGTTATCTTATACTATTTCTCCTAAATTCTTGTATTTTTGAGAAGTTATCGTGTTTCTGGTAAGTTACAATATTTCTGCTAAGTTCTGCTATGCTATTGTATTTCTGCCAAGTATTATGTTTCCTCTAAGATATTACAGTTCTGCTAAGTTACTACATTTTAGCAAAGTTCCTTTGCTTCTGCAAAGTTTTTACAAATTCTGCAACTTTTCAGCTTTTTCTGCTAGTTTCAGCAGACAGCTTCAGCATTACAGCATCCACACTGCATTTTCGCAGGAAATGCAAATTTTTCTAGTTCTACTTTATTATTATTATTCTAGTTGCCACTTTTGCGCTTTATTTGGCACTTAACTACTTCCACAATTTTCAGCCGATTTTCACCGTTCAAATTTTAAACTATTCTGCTATTTCTGCTAATGATGGCAATGACTTTTGATATTTTTAACTGTTATACTTTTTAAAATATTAAGCTTTTTTCCTTTAATTTGTCCCATTGAAATGAATGGGAAACTTCCACAATTCTGCTAAAACTTGCTTGTTTTGAAACTTAACTACTTTTTCCTACTTTCACGTAGAACAACCATTCAAACTTTAAAATGTTCACAAATTATTGGGCTATTCATGAATGATTCAGCTTTTTCATATCTGTTACAGTTTTACTTTTATCCCTCTTAAAGTTTTGAGTTGCAAAATTGTGATTTTTCAGAAAATACATGCGTTGTTATGGTTGCTATGCACTTGGCTTCCAGTGTGCCACTGTAGGTTTCATGAGTCTTCTCTTCATGTCCGAACAACTTCTTGCTACTTGCTCAATTTTCACTCAACTTCCACAAATTATACATCAAAACGTAGGCATTTTTGCTGGCTTTCCGAAAATGTCACCATCATTGTTGTGAGATTTATAGAATTTTGGCAAATCTCCTCAGACCAACACGAAGTGTGAAAACTCTCCATAGAAAGTCAATGGAGACTTTGTTCAAAATCACCGCTTGATTTCTGTAATGAGAGGCATATTCGAATCGTCATATCTCCTTAACGAAGCGAAGTTAAGACATGAGGCTTGTGCCAATATATCTTCAGACACTCCTGATGCTCACAATTCAAAATTTTTTCTCATCTATTACCATTTGGCCATGAATTGGGTTTGTTTGAGGGTAGGAAATTTGTCCCTCGCTCAGATTTCTTCAGATTTCAAACTCTGGAAATGAGGCACTTTTTTCTCTCGTCATATCTTTTGATGGATTTCCACAGAGACCTGAAAATTTCCATGATTGTTCACCAAAAGCCTGCTGTCTCTTACGGTGAAAGAATTATATCAATACTCCAAAGAGATTTAGAGTTAGAAAGCGTTGTTTGAGGGCAAGCCAAGGCAGTTTTCGCTTGCCTATACTCAGTTATGGTGCATTAGAAGTCAAATATCTTCAATAATTCATATTTTAATGATAAAGTGTCAACACTTTAAGATTCCCCATCTCTTCTGAACAAAAGCGGTTGTAAGAATGACCGTTCTAGCCCCTACGGTTAGGAAATTATGGTCATTTGTTTGAGGGGAGTCGTCATTATGAGAAATAGACTGCAAAAGTCCTGTCTCTCTGTGCTGCGTGCACCTGTTTTGGCGGGGAAAAAGTGCACAGGCTCTCTGATTGGTGGATTCAAATTCAGCAGCTCCCAGGCTGCTTGACTGAGCTAGAAACTTACTTCTCTCCTGTGTGTGTGTGTGTGTGTGTGTGTGTGTGTGTGTGTGTGTGTGTGTGTGTGTGTGTGTGTGTGTGTGTGTGACAGAGAGGGAGAGAGAGAGAGAGAGAGAGAGAGAGAAAGCCTTTTTATGGGATGATCTCATTGTAAGATTCAAATTCAATATATTTAGACTGGTTGACTGAATTGGATCTTGTGTGTGTGTGTGTGTGTGTGTGTGTGTGTGAGAGAGAGAGAGAGAGAGAGAGAGAGAAAGCCTTTTTATGGGATGATCTCATTGTAAGATTCAAATTCAATATATTTAGACTGGTTGACTGAATTGGATCTTGTGTGTGTGTGTGTGTGTGTGTGTGTGTGTGTGTGTGTGTGTGTGTGTGTGTGTGAGAGAGAGAGAGAGAAAGCCTTTTATGGGATGATCTCATTGTAAGATTCAAATTCAATATATTTAGACTGGTTGACTGAATTGGATCTGTGTGTGTGTGTGTGTGTGTGTGTGTGTGTGTGAGAGAGAGAGAGAGAGAGAGAGAGAAAGCCTTTTTATGGGATGATCTCATTGTAAGATTCAAATTCAATATATTTAGACTGGTTGACTGAATTGGATCTTGTGTGTGTGTGTGTGTGTGTGTGTGTGTGTGTGTGTGTGTGTGTGTGTGTGTGAGAGAGAGAGAGAGAGAGAGAGAGAGAAAGCCTTTTATGGGATGATCTCATTGTAAGATTCAAATTCACTATATTTAGACTGGTTGACTGAATTGGATCCTGTGTGTGTGTGTGTGTGTGTGTGTGTGTGTGTGTGTGTGTGTGTGTGAGAGAGAGAGAGAGAGAGAGAAAGCCTCTTTATGGGATGATCTCATTGTAAGATTCAAATTCAATATATTTAGACTGGTTGACTGAATTGGATCTTGTGTGTGTGTGTGTGTGTGTGTGTGTGTGTGTGTGTGTGTGTGTGTGTGTGTGATTTAAATTCAATATAGTTAGACTGGTTGACTGAATTTGATCCTGTGTGTGTCTGTCTGTGCATGTGTGTTACCATATGTGTACATATTTGTGGTTGTATGACTGTTATACTTTTTTTTGCTGTTTTTTTTTCATTTAACAATTACATTTGAGGGACCCTTAGCATGTTCAGGATTTTTTCAGCTGTCCATTTTGCTTTTCCAATTTTTCTATTTAGATTATTACTATTGTGCTAAGTCATAGCATTTCTGCTGCTTTCAGTATTTGTGCTAAATACAGCATTTCTGCGAAATCATACTATTTCTTCTATTTCATCAGATTTGTGCTAAATATAGTGTTTCTGCTACAACATAGTATTTCTGCCAAATATAGTATTTTTGATTAATTATAGTTTTTCTACCAAATCATAGTACAGTTTTACTGCTTTTTATATGGCTTCTAAGACAACCAATCATATCCGAGGGCTTGCACATTCAAATTTGCATATTGTTGTCTTCATGGCTTCCCAGCCAGCCAATCATATCTTAGGCCTTGCACATTCAAATTTGCATATTGGGGCAATCATGGCTTCTAAGACAACCAATCATCTATGTCCTATATCTATGATGTTTCATATTTTTATTTTAAATGGGTCAACATTTCAAGGTTCTCCCATGTCTTCTGAACACAACGGTCTAAGAATGACCGTTGTAGCCCCTCTGGTTAGGAATTTATGGCTGTTTGTTTGAGGGGAGTCCTCACTATGAGAAATAGACTGCAAAAATCCTGTCTCTCTCTGTGCTGTAAAAGCCTGCACTTGGTGCACCAGTTTTGGCAGGAAAAAGCACACAGCCCCTCTGATTGGTGGATTCAAATTGAGAATCTCACAGCTGTTTGACTGACCTAGAAACATGCTGTTAACAGCCCTTGTTCACTTGCTGATGCTATGTGTGTGTGTGTGCGCGCATGTGTGTGTGAGCCTGAGTGTGTGTGTGAGTGTTTGAGTGTGTGTGTGTGTGTGTGTGTGTGTGTGTGTGTGAGAGAGAGAGAGAGAGAGAGAGAAAGACACACACAAAGCCCTTTTTAGGGCAGCATCTCATTGTTGGATAAAAATATAATATATTCAGACTGGTTGACTGGCATAGACCTTGTGTGTGTGTCTCTCTCTGTACATTTGTGTATCCATATTTGATTTTGTGTGTATTTGTTGATTTGTGTATCCATATTTAATTTTGTGTGTATCTGTTGGCTGTTCTTATTTGTATTTCTAAATGTATTTTTATTTTATTTTTTCACAGGTGAACAAAAATTAGTTTTGAGCAAACTTAACCATGTTCCTTTTTATTCAGCTTGTCATTTTACCTTTCCAATATTTTCACTTAAGTTATTACTATTCTGCTCAATCATAGTATCTGTTCTAAATCATTGTTATTCAGCTATATTGTAGGATTTCTGCTAAATCATAGTATTTCTACTATATTATATTTTTCTTTCTAAATATATCATTTCTGCTATAGAGTAGTATTTCTGTAATGTTTAAGAATGTTTGGCTAAATATATTCTTTCTGTTATCTTATACTATTTCTCCGAAATTCTTGTATTTTGGGAAGTTATCGTGTTTCTGGTAAGTTACAATATTTCTGCTAAGTTCTGCTATGCTATTGTATTTCTGCCAAGTATTATGTTTCCTCTAAGATATTGCAGTTCTGCTAAGTTACTACATTTTAGCAACGTTCCTTTGCTTCTGCAAAGTTTTTACAATTTCTGCAACTTTTCAGCTTTTTTCAGCTAGTTTCAGCTGACAGCTTCAGCGTTCCAGCATCCACACTGCATTTTCGCAGGAAATGCAAATTTTTTCTAGTTGTGTGGATGCTTTAGGCATCCACACTATTGAGTTCCTGTTTCTCTTTATTCTTTATACTTTATTCTAGTTGCTTCCGTGACGTTTTTGGCACTTAACTAGTCCCACAATTTTCAGCCGATTTTCACCGTTCAAATTTTAAACTATTCTGCTATTTCTGCTAATGTGCGCTATGACTTTTGGTATTTTTTGCTGTTATACTTTTTAAAATATTAAGCTTTTTTCCTTTAATTTGTCCCATTGAAATGAATGGGAAACTTCCATAATTCTGCTAAAACTTGCTTGTTTTGAAACTTAACTACTTTTTATACTTTCACATAGAAACTCCATTCAAACTTTAAAATGTTCACAAATTATTGGGCTATTCCTGTGTGATTCAGCTTTTTCATATCTGTTACCATTTTCATCTTATCCCTCTTAAAGTTTTGAGTTGCAAAATTGTGATTTTTCAGAAAATACATGCGTTGTTATGGTTGCTATGCACTTGGCTTCCAGTGTGCCACTGTAGGTTTCGCAGTCTTCTCTTCATGTCCGAACAACTTCTTGCTACTTGCTCAATTTTCACTCAACGTCCACAAATTATACATCAAAACGTAGGTATTTTTGCTGGCTTTCAGAAAATGTCACTATCATTGTTGTGAGATTTATAGAATTTTTGCAAATCTCCTCAGACCAACACAAAGTCTCAAAAATCCCCATAGAAAGTCAATGGAGAGTTCGTTTAAAATCACCGCTTGATTTCTGTAATGAGAGGCATTTTCGAATCGTCATATCTCCTTAACGAGCGAAGTTAAGACATGAGGCTTGTGCCAATATATCTTCAGACACTCCTGACGCTCACAATTCAAAATTTTTTTCTCACCTATTACCATTTGGCCATGAATTGGGTTTGTTTGAGGTAGGAAATTCATCCTTCTCTCAGATTTCTTCAGATTTCAAACTCTGGAAATGAACCACTTTTTTCTCTCGTCATATCTTTTTTAATGGATTTTCACACAGACCTGAAAATTTCCATAATTGTTCACCAAAGCCTGCTGTCTCTTACGGTGAAAGAATGATATTCATACTCCAAATAGATTTAGAGTTAGAAAGCGTTGTTTGAGGGCAAGTCAAGGCAGTTTTGCTTTGCTCTACTCAGTTATGGTGCATTAGAAGTCAAATATCTTTAATAATTCATATTTTAATGATAAAGTGTCAACACTTTAAGATTCCCCATCTCTTCTGAACAAAGCGATTGTAAGAATGACCGTTCTAGCCCCTACGGTTAGGAAATTATGGTCATTTGTGTTTGAGGGGAGTCGTCATTATGAGAAATAGACTGCAAAATCCTGTGTCTCTCTGTGCTGCGTGCACCTGTTTTGGCGGGAAAAAGTGCACAGGCTCTCTGATTGGTGGATTCAAATTCAGCAGCTCCCAGGCTGCTTGACAGAACTAGAAACTTACTTCTCTCTCCCTGTGTGTGTGTGTGTGTGTGTGTGACAGAGAGAGAGAGAGAGAGAGAGAGAGAGAGCCTTTTATGGGATGATCTCATTGTAAGATTCAAATTCAATATATTTAGACTTGTTGACTGAATTGGATCTTGTGTGTGTGTGTGTGTGTGAGAGTGTGTGTGTGTGTGTGTGTGTGTGACAGAGAGAGAGAGAGGGACAGAGAGAAAGCCTTTTATGGGATGATCTCATTGTAAGATTTAAATTCAATATATTTAGACTGGTTGACTGAATTGGATCGTGTGTTAATGTGTGTGTGTGTGTGTGTGTGTGACAGAGAGAGAGAGAGAGAGAGAGAGCCTTTTTATGGGATGATCTCATTGTAAGATTTAAATTCAATATATTTAGACTGGTTGACTGAATTGGATCTTGTGTGTGTGTGTGTGTGTGTGTGTGTGTGTGTGTGTGTGTGTGTGTGTGTGTGTGTGTGTGTGTGAGAGAGAGAGAAAGCCTTTTTATGGGATAATCTCATTGTAAGATTCAAATTCAATATATTTAGACTGGTTGACTGAATTGGATCGTGTGTGTGTGTGTGTGTGTGTGTGTGTGTGTGTGTGTGTGTGTGTGTGTGTGTGACAGAGAGAGAGAGAGAGAGAGAGAAAGCCTTTTCATGGGATGATCTCATTGTAAGATTCAAATTCAATATATTTAGACTGGTTGACTGAATTTGATCCTGTGTGTCTCTCTGTACATGTGTGTTTCCATAGATGTCCATATTTGTGATTGTGTGACTGTTATACTTTTTTTTTTTTGCTGAGTTTTTTTTTTTCATTTAACAAGTACATTTGAAGGATCCTTAGCATGATCAGCATTTTTCAGCTGTCCATTTTGCTTTTCAATTTTTCTGTTTAAGTTATTACTATTGTGCTGAATCATACTATTTCTGCTATTTTACAAGATTTGTGCTAAATATAGTATTTCTGCCAAATATAGTATTTCTGATTAATTATAGTTTTTCTACCAAATCATAGTATAGTATTTCTGCTTTTTATAGGATTTGTGCTTAATATAGTATTTTTGCTTTTTATAGGATTTGTGCTTAATACAGTATTTCTGCTAAATGTAGTATTTATGCTTAATCATACTATTACTATATATTTCTGCCAGGTCCCCAGGCAGCCAATCCTCTGAGGACTGAGACATTCAAATTTACATATCAGGGCCTGCACGGCTTCCCAGCCAGCCAATCATATCTGAGGTCTGCCCTTTCTTCTCTCGTCATATCTCTGCGTCGGATGTACAAAGAGCAATGAAAATCGCAGTCAAAGTACACCAAAGTCCGCTGATTCACTCAGTACAAGAATTATGCTTCTAGTCCACCTAGCTTTTGAGTTACACGACGTTTTGTAACTCCAAAAAAACGGCATTCTTCGCCTCTCACCACGATCTAATTCTGACTGCTCATCACCCTGTTTCTCCCAGTGGCGCAGCTGGTAATGACACGGGTCTGCAACCCAAAGGTCGTGGATTCAAGTCCACCTTGGTCAACATCTTTTTGCCCTACAAATTAATACACTATCACAGACCACTAATTCATATTCATCATTTATTACAATTCTGAAAACTTTTACCAGCTTTTCTAATATGGACCTCAGTTTCTTGTTAACACTCCATGGCACAAATACTGTTCCCTTTAGGCTCTGTGTATGTGTGTGTGTATCAATATTTCTCCCATTTTAAAGTATTACTCCTCCATAATTGTATTTCTCTTAAATCAAAGTACTTTTACTACATCTTAGTACTTCTGCTCAATCATAGTATTTCTGCTAAATCATAGTATTTTGCCAAATTATGGTTTTGTGCCAAATCATAACATTTGTGTTATGTTATAGTATTACTACTAAGTGGAGGAATTTCTGTCATGTTACAGTATATGTGCTGATTACAGTTTTCTGCTAAATCATAGTATTTCTACTATATTATATTTTTCTTTCTAAATATAGCATTTCTGCTATATAATTGTATTTCTGCTATGTTAAAATATTTGTGCTAAACCAGTGTATTTGTGCTGAAACATAGTATTTCTGCCAAATGTAGTATTTCTGTCAAATTATAGCATTTTGCTATGTTGTACTGTTTCTCTAAATCATAGTATTTCTGTAATGTTTAAGAATGTTTGGCTAAATATATTCTTTCTGTTATCTTATACTATTTCTCCGAAATTCTTGTATTTTTGGGAAGTTATCGTGTTTCTGGTAAGTTACAATATTTCTGCTAAGTTCTGCTATGCTATTGTATTTCTGCCAAGTATTATGTTTCCTCTAAGATATTGCAGTTCTGCTAAGTTACTACATTTTAGCAACGTTCCTTTGCTTCTGCAAAGTTTTACAATTTCTGCAACTTTTCAGCTTTTTCAGCTAGTTTCAGCTGACAGCTTCAGCGTTCCAGCATCCACACTGCATTTTTCGCAGGAAATGCAAATTTTTCTAGTTGTGTGGATGCTTTAGGCATCCACACTATTGAGTTCCTGTTTCTCTTTATTCTTTATACTTTATTCTAGTTGCTTCCGTGACGTTTTTTTGGCACTTAACTAGTCCCACAATTTTCAGCCGATTTTCACCGTTCAAATTTTAAACTATTCTGCTATTTCTGCTAATGTGCGCTATGACTTTTGGTATTTTTTGCTGTTATACTTTTAAAATATTAAGCTTTTTTTCCTTTAATTTGTCCCATTGAAATGAATGGGAAACTTCCATAATTCTGCTAAAACTTGCTTGTTTTTTGAAACTTAACTACTTTTTATACTT